>NC_140968.1:102170806-102238306 GCF_056783735.1 Eptatretus burgeri | reverse complement strand
GGCAAGCCTTCATTGGGAAATTTTTCAAAACCATAACATCCTGTAATTTTCTAGTGATTTCTTTGTGAGTCAGAGATGAACTGGAAATGATGTAAGAGTGGGCGGGGCTTAGCAAAAGTAGGCGGGGCTTAGGAAAAGTGGGCGTGGCTTAGAAAAAATACCTTATGAAAAGTGAGCGGAGCTTAGCAAAAGTGGGCGGGGCTTAGGAAAAGTGGGCGTGGCTTAGAAAAAATACCTCATGAAAAGTGGGCGGAGCTTAGCAAACTGGGCGGGGCTTAGGAAAAGTGGGCGTGGCTTAGAAAAATACCTTATTAAAAGTGGGCGGAGCTTAGCAAAAGTGGGCGGGGCTTAAAGAAAAGTGGGCGGGGCTTATTGAATACCTTGTGGAAAGTGGGCGGGGCTTAGCAAAAGTGGGCGGGGCTTAAAGAAAAGTGGGCGGGGCTTAACAAAAAAATAACCTGTGGCTCAGGAGGTGGTCAAACAAGAGCATTAAGAGAAGTTTATCATTTCGTTATGGCTCAAAAGGGGTATCTTAAAAAATATAAAGATTCAAATGTTTTGTTTATCAATATTTTAGATGGGGATTATTGTGCAAAGAAAATTAAACTATTGAAGGAATTTGAGAATGAACAAATCTTTATAGGTTCAATGAGTGAGCTGTTCAACCCCCAGGTGTTCAATTCAATGAGGTTCAACCTCCAGGTTAAAAGGGGAGACAAATAAATATACCTTGGGATAAAAAGGGGGTTTATTTTTAGGGGAAAAAAAAGGGAATCGCTGAAAATCCCCCATTCATTTACATGGGGAAAAGTGAGCCAGAATCAGTATTCTTACCCTACTAACAGTAATTCAGGAGTTGAGTCAACTTATGGTGGCATGAATGGTCTAGATAGCAAGGTTTTGTGCTTAGCAAACAATGGGAATCATTTTTAGAGCAAAGGGAGCATTTTCAGAATGATGACCATGAACTAAAAAAGAGAAGGGAGCAGCAATGTTTACAATGGGAATTAAAGAGGGAATTAGGGTATTTTTTTCGGCTAGAGGAGGGTGATGATGTTAAAAAGGGAAGAACTGCAACTGATATGAGTGGTACAGGAAAACAGAAAATTTTATTGCAGGAAGGAAAACTAGACCAACACTGAGAGTTTAAATACTAAGATTGAGCAGCTTGAAGTGAAAGTATGTAGCGAAGCATATGATATCGTTGCAGGAAGTGATTGATGTAGTGTTCTACATTGATGTAGTTAGTTCTTTCATCCCCTCTTCCTGTGCAGGCTGGAGTTCCTCAAGGTAGCGTTCTGGGCCCTGTTCTTTTTCTGGTTTTCATCAATGATCTCTCGGACTCTCTGGAAAATCCTCTATTTCTCTTTGCCGATGACTCAACCCTCTGCCGTACCATCTGTCATCCCTCAGACCGGCAAGCAGCAGCTTCTTCGCTCACTGCAGATCTGGATAAAATCACAAACTGGTCCAACACGTGGAACATGTCTTTCAATCCAGACAAATCTCACACTCTCACTATGTCTCTTCGAAAGGACCGTTTACAAAACCCCCCCATCCACTTTCTCAACAATCCTCTGGAAGAAGTCTTTTCTTTCAAGCTTCTGGGTCTCACTATCTGCCATGACCTTTCCTGGGAAAGTCACATTTCCAACCTTGCCTCAAAAGCCAGTCGCCGAATGGGAATCCTCCGTCGTGCAAAGTCCTTCCTCGGCCCTCTTGAGCTCCTGACCACTTACAAAGCTTTTGTCCGTAGCCTGATGGAGTACTGCTCTCCCCTCTGGGCTGGTGCTCCTGCCTCCCACCTTTCTCGACTTCACGCTGTCGAAACCAGGGCTTTTAAGATCATTGGCATCTCCCGCAATGAAGCTGAGTCTTTGGGCCTCTCACTCAATCACCGCAGGTTGGTCGGTGGTCTTTCTGTCTTCTACCGACTCCTCTCCAGCCTTGCCCCCCTGCTCTCTCTGCGATTTGTCCCAACCACATTTCCACAGGGCGCTCAAGGTCCGCCAACAACCCCTTCTGGTAAAACTACCAAAATCACGAATCACTGCTCATCTTCACTCTTTCATTCCTCTTTTTTCCCGCCTTTGGAATAAACTTCCTCACTCTATTCTTTCCCATTCTTCCCTTCAGGCTTTCAAAACAGCTGTTCACCACCACCTCTTATCTTCCCCCATCCAAATCCTCGATCTTTTCTACCCCCGATAATCCACCCAAGCCCACTTCCTTCAATTCTCCTGCTTTCCTTCCTGAAAGTCCCTTTAATGTCCATCTTCCCCTCGCCATGTTCCCCGTCCCATCCCCATCCCTCTCCCTTCCACAGTTCACCTGTGTCTGTTCCCCAATGTTTTGTCCCTTCCACTCCCGCCCCTCTTGTCTCATGCCTCCTTGCTGTGAGTTGTGTGTTAGCTCTCATACGAGCCTCGACCAAGGTATACAAAAAAAAAAAAAAAAAAAAAAAAAAAAAGTGTCGTGGCAGAGGTGCGAACAGGGAGACACGAGCCAGAGGGTAACACAAGTCCGCTTTATTGCCTCGAGCGAGAGGGTGGGCGTAGGATGCCCGTAACTCCACTTTAGTATGCACTCGATGCACCCTACAGGCACACGACCTACAAGACACTGCTAATGATACCACATGCTGCTACTGGTGCTACTGGTGCTACTGGTGCTACTGGTCCCTAGCGGGCGAGTCGGGACATATGAAGCCACAACCACGTGACCACCACCATCCGTGACTCGGGGCTCCGCCCATACAATACATGCTCCGCATATACACCACAATTGAGACTTGGTTTAATGAGGATAGAAATTGGAGGACAGGGCAAGAAGGCTCAATATGCATAGGTCTCATCAGAAAGAGAAATGGATTATGGAGGATTGTGGCAATCTGAGTAAAATAGAACTGCATCAAAAGAAAGGGGCAACATTTCGGAGGGAATTAATGTGGAAGAATCTGCAATCGAGATGGTGGATTGTAAGAATGGTAAGACAGTCATAAGGTGTGTTTGGAAGGCTCCTGATGTGAAGGAATAGCAGGATAGAAAGGTGCATGAAGAATTCATAAAGGAATTTTGTAAAGCTTCACCTCGAGTATTAATTATTGGAGATTTTAATTTTCCAAGGATAGACATTGTCCAGGAACTGGGAAATGGCAGAGCTGATGAGGAATTTATAGATGTAGTCCAGGATTGCTTTTCAAACCAGTTTGTAGATCAGCCCACAAAAGGGGGATCCAGATTAGTGCAGCATTCGACCTGATTTTAGCAATAATCCGAATATGGTGGAGAAGGTGCAGGTAAGAGAGGTTTCAGGGACAGTTGATAATAACGTAGTCTGTGCAAGGATTCTCTTAACAGTTAGATTTGAAGAAGGGAAACATTGAGGATATGAGGACAGAGTTTAGTGTTGAGAGTATGAGGACAGTTTAGTGTGACGTTCAGATTGGGACAAGCTTCCAGGAGGGACAGCAGCATCAGAGAAATGGGCAACTTTCAAGGTTGCCAGTGAAGGCAGAAATTGACCAGGATGGTTGAGTGTGGAGATAATGGCAATATTGCTATGAAGGAGAAGCAGAAGGTATTTGTTAGGTCTATAAAACAACAAGACTGGAGTCAGACTCGGATTAATACGAGTAAACAAATCCGAGTTAAGAAAGTAACTCAATGAGCCAAAAGAGAATACAAGGATGTGGCCAAGGATATTAAACATGATAGAAAAGGATTTTCAATTCAAAAGGGTGCATCACATCCTTTTCACATTATCATTAAACATGTGAATTGAATTAAGCACAAATGATAATCTAAATTGGCAGCATAAGGTAAGTGGAGCACAAAAGGGAATGTCTAAGTGATTAAAAATAAAACAAACATGAAGTGGGTGCAATGGGTCTTGCATCCTGTGAACCTTGAACACAACACGTTTCTCATCCAAGGTACAAATCAAGAGAAGGTTTGTCCTCCTCTAATTAGACTTTCTGGGTCTTTCCAATTTCTTAACATATCTGAACTATTGAAAATTTTCTTTGTGTTTATATCCATCACTGAAATCATCGTCTATTTTTCATCATGCTGTGTTGAGAGTACGAGGACAGTTTAAATTATTTCATGGACTTTTCAAAGGTTAATTGTGTTGCAATCTTATTTCAAATACTGCCCACCTCAAAATGGTGGTGGAACATCGGGCGGCGGAAGTTGGATTTGTCTAAAAAGAGGGCAAAATATAGCTACTTTAAATGTTGTCACTCCATAAAGATCTGCATCAAATTTACTTCCATTCAGATATTCATGTTGATTTTAAAGAGTAGAAAGTACAGCGAAAGTACAATAAAGTGACTTACTCCATTGCATCAAGAAAGGTGAAATGAAAAAGCAAAATAACCAATCGGCAGCTTTTCAAACGCAGCGTGGGAAGTGGCCACCAGAAACGGGAGACAGACAAACGCACAGACAGACACCATGGTTCAAATATATATATATATATATATATATATATATATATATATATATATATATATATATATATATATATATATATATATATATATATATATATATATATATATATATATATATATATATATATTGTTGCGGATTCGCGCCCGCCGGCGTGCTGACGGCCACGTAACTCGAATCGCGGCACGTCGCCCACCGGACGGACAATCCAGTCGTGACCCTCTCGGACTAACGCCGGGAACCAGTCACGGGTGGACCTTTCGGTCTCACCGCGATCGAGCCAATCAGCCCCCGCGTGGGATAGGGTTGCTCGCCAAATTCGACCTACCTAAGTACCCACGCGGAGGGTAGACCGGGCGATCGCACCTCGCCGCAGGTCGACTTCGGACACGGGCCACTTAAGCGACCCGTTCCGTACTATCGGGATAACCGAGCGGTGTTATTCGTCGACCTCGACGGTTCGATTAATTATCGGGCATATTCAGCCCACTACCAACCCTTTACGTGAAGCAAGATGAGGATTCAATGAAGGAAATGACGAAGCGAAGCGGGAAACAGTTCAACACAAAGCACATTTATTCGCGCTGAACGGAAAGCACACATATTCAATTACACCAAAAGCACATGTAAAAGGAGAAGAAACACAATATTACACAAAAAGCAAATATAAAAGAGAAACACAATGCAGAGCTATCCGACTACCGAGCACACGGCAACACTTATACAATTTTACTTCACAGACGGCGCCGACAACACATACCCAAAACCAAGGAAAAGAACACCCTCAAAGATGAGGCGGGCCTGAGGCTGAGACCGGGTCGGGCCTACCCGTCTGGTGATGAGACGCGGAGCGGCGATGGTGCCTCAACTCCGCGGGCCTCGCGGGCAGTGTCTGGTAGGGGGTGGGAAAGGGGCCCCCTTGGTCGCACTATCTCAGCGCGGGGGGAAACAGGAGGGGGTTGCTGATGCTCGGGGTATAGAGGATTCCTACTCTGGCTCGAGTCCCGCGACGAGCGTCTCCACCTCGGCCAGGTCGCGCTGTCGGCCTCCTTGGGGTGCAGCTCCCTGCACGACGCGAGCACCCCCTCGTCTGCCCTCGCCGCCTCTCCACAGCTCCGTCCCCTCCGCTCCGACTCCAACGCACACGACGACGACCAGCTCCTTCTTGCCAACTCCACCGCCCGCGAAGTCTTAACTCTCTGTTCTCTCTCGACTCTACTACTCCCTGGACTGACGAACACGGTCGCTTATATCAGCCCCGTGGTTTCGCCCTCTCATCTTTGACCCCCTCCCTTCGACCTTTCACCTCGCTCCCCATTGGCCCGAGAAAAAGTGGGCGTGAATGCTTTTTGATCCATAAATTTGCATGTATCGATCGCCCTCCAACGCCCTGGGGGCGGGGCCAATTCGCCCCTCGCTCACCGATTGGACGGCAAAAAGTGGGCGTGTGTCGTTTTTGATCCGTTTTTGAAGCACAAAATCCGTGATTTTGTACACGCTGTTCGGCGCGCGCCCTGCACGAGTCCAACACCGGTACCCACAAGCGGCGCAAGAACGGTGGCGATGCGACGGTTGCGAGGTGTGACGTGAAGGTCGTGGTGGTTGTGGTGAAGCGGCGTTGTGGTTGGTGGTTGATGTTGTGACTGGTGGTGGTAACAATGGCGGTTGGTCCAAATTAAAGATAGTAAAAGAAAAACGGCTATCCTGAAGAGTCGCAGCACGCATAAATGACATGTATTCCCACTAGACAACGGGTTTGGGCCTAACTACACATGTACTTACCGAGATATCTCACCTAAGGGACCTGAATGGTGGTTTGCGAATTTGGTAACCACAACAATATATATATATATATATATATATATATATATATATATATATATATATATATATATATATATATATATATATATAAATATATTTTGCCAATTTTCATTCTATATTTGTAAAATTTCCATAATTGTTAAATTAGCCATTAATCAGCTCTGCCACCAAAGGTGGACGGAGGCTGTTTTCATTCCTGTTTGTTTGTCTGTCTGTCTGTTTGTTTGTTTGTTTTTGAGCAGGATATCTCAAAAAGTTACTTACAGATGCAGATGAAACTTGGTGGACAGGTTGGGTAAATGACAATGATGAAATAGTTCGATTTTGGTGAAAATCCAGATCTGGATTCAAGAATTTTAAAGTTGATTCTTCACCATTGAGATATGGAGTGAAAATGATAGACAGCACAATATTTCAAAACGTTGTCGAGGAGTTATGACAAAACTTGGTGGGTGAGTTGGGTAAGTGACAAGAACAAGCTGATTAAATTTTCGTAAAGGTTTGGATGCAGATCCGGCTTATCTGTAGGATACAAATTATAAAATGTTCAGCCTGTCGGAGGTAGGCGCTCTACCGAGTCGTTCTAGTTACCCCGTGCGTGCAAAATGAAAAGCGGGATTAAGCAAGTGGTTCATGTCCGTCTGTCTGTCTTTCCAGTTTATGTTCGAGGAATATGCCTTATGTAAATCAAATGTTTTATTTTGAACACGAATCGGAACGTGACTATGGAGACAAGTCTTTCGTTTTGCTGTACTTTGGCTATGAATTTCTTCTGACGACACATGCCCAGAGAGGAGTACGTTTTTTTTCGTAACGTTTTAGATTAGGTGATGTAATAGACACTGAGAAAATGGCAGTAAAATCTCAAAAAAAAAAATATTTGTGCACCTTTAAACCTTTATTCAAGGCCATCTTGGCCCTATAGATAGATAGATAGATAGATAGATAGATAGATAGATAGATAGATAGATAAGTAGATATCTATAAATTTAGATATAGACTTAAACACTGTGTGGGGTATCGTGTTCTATGAACTCTCGAGTTTAATTTTGTTGAACCTTTCGAATCGATACTTTTTATTTTTGATGTTGATTATTGTCGATGTAGTTTTTATTGGTTATCTATTGTAAACAAAACATTCCTCATCTTTGGACTTCTTGTTTGGTGTTTGTCAATAAAACTGAAATAATTTTTATTATTACTATTATTATTACGATTACGTTATTTTCTTTTTTAGGTGAACTTTCAAGGAAATTAGAGGAAAAAGAGGTTTTAGTAAATCAACTCACACGAGGAAAAACCTCCTTCACACAGAACGTTGATGAACTCAAGAGGCAACTTGAAGAAGAAACGAAGGTGAGACAGACAGTTCAGCGACGGTTTTTTTGTATTGCTTTTGTAAATGAAGTTGAGGCTTGTGGAATAGCTAGAACAAAGAATGGACCAGAACATAACATAAGAAGAACATCGTGGAAACGGGGAGGGGGAGGGGGATGGGTGGAACACACAAACAGTGAGGTGGTAGGACACACCAGAGGGACACTTGGGGGAAGAATGAGTTCAAGGGGAGGGGGGAGGAGGACTCAATTTGTGAACAAGCTGGATACTAGCTCAAACACAGTTAGAAGGAGAAGGGAAAACTGTATGAAACAGAAATGGAACCAAAAAAATTTGGGAAAGGAAAGGGGTATGCTTGGGAAGGTTAATGAGGGTATTAAAGATCAAGAGTATGGATGGGGTATGACCTGTGGTGGTGGTGGTGAACAGCTGTCTTGAAGCCCTGAAGGGAAGAGTGGGATTGAATAGACTGATAAATTTGGTTCCACGGGTGAGAGACAAAAGAAACAAATGAGTGGAGATGAGCAATTGGCCGAGAAATTTTGGGGTTTCCACAGAAGTGGGTTACTGGTAGACTGCGTGCACCCTGCATAAATATACGGGGTTGGTGGAGGGGGAGACAAAGCAAGGAAAGGCAGAGGGTGCAAGACCAAAAAGGATGTCGTGAAAGGCAGAGATCGTAACTCAGCTTCATCGTGGCAGATTCCAATGATTTTGAGGGCATTACTTTCGACAGCATCAATAAGTGCAGTGGTGCCAGGCCTTGTAAGTTGATACAAGTTCAGAAAAAGGAAAGTTAAAGGAAAGGTTTCGCATGACATAAGATGCCCAGTTGGCGGTTGGCTTAGGAGGCCAAATTGGATAGCTAGTTTGTCCAAGAAAGATCATGGCTGATTGTGATACCTAAGAATTTGAGTGACTTAACTTCTTCAAAAGGTTTGTTAAGGAAGTACAGAAGATGGGAGGGTTCACTAGGTGGTCCTTTTGGAGAGAGAGAGTCTGAGAATGTGAGGTTTATCAGGGTTGAAAAACATATCATACGTGTTGCACCAGCTTGTTATTTTATCAAGGTCTGCAGGGGAGGAAAGAGGCTGCTGCCTGTCTATCTGAAGGATGAGAAATGAAACGGCAGAAGGTGGAACCATCAGCAAAGAGATAAGCAGGATTTTCCAGAGAATCAGAAAGATCTTTGATGAAGGTGAGGAACTGGATTACGCTCAAGAAACTGACTTGGGACCCTCAAGCCTTGACAGGAAAGGAGATGAAAGGATTCCGTTCAAAGCCATGTGTTGGCTATGAGAGTAGAACCATGTGTGGAGTTGGCATTGGGTGCCATACACAGACAGTGTGGTGAGCAAGGTGGGATTGAAAGCTCAATTTATGTCCAGAGAGCCAGCCCTGTTGTCATGACTGAGATCGAGTGCTTCCATTCATTGTTGGAAGAGTAGAAGCAACGCGTCCAAGATCCGAACTCAGGGTGTGAGATCAGGCCATTGTAAAAAAATAACGATTTGATATCAACTGCGATGATGGATTCCATGATTGCAGTTCTTCAGCTTGCGTCAGTCCATCTCAACCAGAGGTTATGTGGTCTAGGAGGTGGGCCAGATAGGAATGGTGCTGAATCATCCCAAACCCATAATATTTCATCATTCGTGCAAATAGGGATTTCCAAAGAATTGATTTATTCAATGCACAACATAAATAGTATTAAACATGGCATTATTAATCCTTGTCGGTGTAAGAGCCGTCGATAACAATGCAACATTCATACCTTGATTTTGCAGATGATGCAGTCATCTTTGCGGAGACTTTAGATATCCTTTTGGGGGCCCTCGAGGAGCTGAATGAGGAGTCGGAGCCGCTGGGATTACGGGTTTCTTGGGTCAAAACTAAGATCCAGGCTTTCGGTGACATCTTGGATGCTGCTGTCCTGTCTGTCTGTTTGTGGTGAGGATGTTGAGGTCATGGAGAGATTCACTTACCTTGGCAGTGATATTCCTGTCTCTGCTGGCTATGAGTCAGAGGTCAATAGACGTCTGGGTCGGGCCTGGGGAGTCATGGATTCACTGGATCATGGGGTGTGGCGCTGCCGGTACCTGTGCGGGAGGACGAAAGTCCGAGTCTTCAGGTCCTTGGTACTTCCAGTCTTGCTCTTTGGATGCGAGACTTGGACACTGACCAAGGATCTGAGACGGAGACTTAATTCCTTAGGTACCAGGTCTCTTCGGAGAATCCTTGGCTATCGCTGGTCGGATTTTGTGTCCAACGAGCGGTTGCTGAGAGAGACTCGGATGAGATTTCTTACCTGCATAGTCCGTGAGCATCAGTTGCGGCTGTATGGACATGTGGCTCGTTTTCCTGACGCTGATCCTGCTCACCAAATTCTCTCAGCGCGGGAGTCTCATGAGTGGAGGAGGTCAGTAGGCCGACCACGTGCCTCATGGTTGCAGCAGGTTGACCATCATCTCAAGGAGATGGGGATGGGCCTGGCATCTGCCTGGGGGATGGCCAGACAGAGGCCCCTGGAGTACCGGCGGAAAGTGGACGCAGCGACGCGCTGTTCTGGCACATGCTCCCATACCTGACCTGATTCATGCAATAATCCAACTTTGGATTGATGAAATGTACCGTACACAATTTAATCAGATATAACAGCTCACCATTTTCCATCAATATAATCCAAGACATCAATATAATCCAACCTAGAAGATTCTAAAAACGATGAAACTCTCAACTTCACCATTTCTTGCCCAAATCGTGACAAAATAGCATGAATAAGTCGGTCTCAGATGCAGTGAACAGCTTTCTTGCAGAATGCAGAATTAGTGCCCCCAAACATGGTGCCAAATGGATTGTATCAGGAGTTTGTGGAAGGATACAGGCTCGAGAGTCCAGTCTGGAGGTTGGTCAGATGTTTTCTGGCTCTCCTATGAGTGGACACACACTTGCTACGAGCTTTGTAGAATGGCCCGAGGTTTCCTCCAGTCAGATTTGCCTTCCATAATGAGAAAGTTAACTTGAACTAAACATCATCGTATTACATTAAAAGGTGCAAACACTGATCCCCTCAAATACAGACCGATCGGCTTATTTATGACCATCAGCAAGATCATGGAATCCATCATCGCAGTTGACATGAAATCCTTCCTTTTCTCAAACAACCTCATCTCAGATCACCAATTTGGATTCAGACCAAGTCACTCCACCTTGGATATGCTGCTTCGACTCACCCAACTATGGATGGATGCCCTCAATATCAGACATGGGATCATGGCCGTCTCTCTGGACATATTTCGTGCTTTTGATAGTCTGACATCCTGCCTAGCCTGAGAAACTCTCTGCCTGTGGCATCCAAAGCCAACTCCACACATGGCTTACTGACTTTCTGTATTCTCACAGGCAATGCGTGGCTTTCAGCAGAATCCTTTCATATCCTCTCCCTGTCGAGGATGGAGCCTGGGTGTTCTGTGTTCTGGGCCCAGTCCGATTCCTGATCTTCATCACCGATCTCTCTGACTCTGCAAAATCCTCTTTAACTATTTGCTGATGACTCCACCCTGTGCCGTGACATCCTCATCTTTCAGACAGACAGGCTGCAGCCACTTCCTCCTCTTCAGTCCTTGAGAAAATCACAAGCTGGTCAAACATTTGGAATATGTCTTTTAATCCTGAAAAATCTCACACTCTTCCTATCTCTCAGAAAGGAGCATCTGGAAAACCCCAATCTACTTTCTTTACAATCCTCTTAAGGAAGTCCAGTCAATCAAACTCTGAGGTCTCAACATCAGCTGTGATCTTTCTTGGGCAAACCACATTTCAAAGCTGGTCTCCACAGCCAGCGGTTTTGTCCTGTTGCGTCCTGATCCGTTCAGTGTACTAATTCGAGCTATTCCATGAGTCTCGGCTATGCATACCGAATAAAAACCCGCAAGTTATTTGAAGGCAAGCTACCTCATCACATGAATCGGTGTACCAGGGGCAACGGGAGAGGTATGATAACAGCAGACTAGATGGAATAAATTTGTACGTAAGGGAGAGCAAGCTTTTGTGGAAAAATTTCCTGGTGATAGGAACATCAGGGGCGGCGGAGATAGAAGACCAGTCCCTGCCAGTCAGCCCGAGTGAACCACCAGACTGGACTCTCTGGCGCAGAGGAAGCTTTCTGACAATAGCCAGAGAGATGATGACTCGCACAAGAACATGATCAGATGGACCAATTGGTGCAGAGGAGGAAGAGATGTTGATTTATTTGTTTTTATAGGAAATATTTATAGGAAATAACATAACTCATTGATTTAATTGGTGGGTTTTTTTTTCTCTTTTCTAACACCATTAAAAAGGAACTTCAACTGGACTCTTCTCCATCATTGATGTGGGTGGCTTCCTTCCCAATACCCACCCAACTGCAGGCCAAGAATGCACTGGCTCATGCCCTCCAGGCAGCTCGACATGACTGTGACCTGCTGCGAGAACAGTTTGAGGAGGAGCTCGAAGCGAAGTCTGAGTTACAAAGAACCTTGTCCAAAGCCAATGCAGAGGTGGCTCACTGGAGGAGCAAGTACGAGACGGATGCCATTCAGCGCACTGAAGAATTGGAAGAAGCCAAGTAAGTCAAAGCACCCAAGTTCATTTTCTAAAATGTTCAAGTTTCCTCCAACATTTTGATAATTGACTGTCACCAAGATTGGTCAATACTCATGATGCTTTGTTGTGCATTGTTAAAATTAATGTGTTAGTCATCACCTTGTTCTAATGTACAAGCTCTAAATCCATAGCAGGCCTCAATTGTTCAATGATCAAAAGGTTACGCAGTTCTTGTTATCATCTTGAAAATTAAGAACACATTTGGGTGATAGCAAAATTCACTCGCAGGAAGAAGCTCACTTCACGTCTTCAGGAAGCAGAGGAAGCTGTTGAAGCTGCGAATGCCAAATGTTCTTCTCTTGAGAAGACCAAGCACCGACTGCAGAGCGAACTGGAAGACTTGACTGTCGACCTGGAGAGAGCGAATGCAGCTGCCGCAATCCTCGACAAGAAGCAACGGAACTACGACAAGACGCTCACGGAGTGGAAGCAGAAATACGAGGAGTCACAGAGCGATCTTGAGGGCTCTCAGAAAGAGCACAGAGGGATCAGCACAGAGCTGTTCAAGTTGAAAAATGCATATGAAGAAGCTCTCGATCACCTAGAGACTGTGAAGAGAGAAAATAAAAATCTTCAGGGTACGGTATTGCCATTTCGACTTTCAATTCAAACTTCATCTACTTTGCGGTGGTCTTTATCCTTATCATCCGAATTGCTCTCCTCACTGTCGTTTCTCTTTCTTTTAGATGAAATAGCTGATCTCACTGACCAGCTGAGTGAAGGAGGAAGAAATTTGCATGAACTTGAGAAACTGAAGAAGCAGAGTGAACAGGAAAAGCTCGACATGCAGGCTGCACTTGAGGAGGCAGAGGTGTGGAGGATATGTAATGCTTTCATTGTGTAACCTATAGCATCAAAATGGATATATTACTTTGATGTAAATGTGGTTGAGATCCGACAGCATGGTGAGGAGGTAGCGCACTTACCTTTGAGCTATCTGGTCTTGGTTTGCTTCCTGAACCGACTGGTGCTTTCCAGGCAGGGTGAAGCATCACGAAGTCCTAGGATGGACATTAAGTCTGCTGGCATAAGCTAGCGAACATTAAAGATCTCACTGTGACTCTCGATGAATAAAAGGCGAGTTATTGCCGGCACCCTGTACAAATTACAAATTCCTGCCCAAACCATCTTCAGTCGCACATCAGTCTTGCACAGCCGGTTCATGAAAGACTTCTGCCAAAAATCTTTCCTCGGCCGATCCCACAACAAGGTGAGAGCAACTGAGGCTGTTGAATTCACGGTAGTAATAGGATTTAAACGTGGTCAAAGTAAAATCTGTTATACCATTACCGAACAACTTTTACACACAACATGGACCAACTTGATAATGCTGTAAGTTTGAAGTTTAAAAGATAAATGAGCAGCACAGTTCATAAATGTTTCGCCGTGTTGAGGCTTTTGTGGTTTTTGTTTTCACAGGGTGGTTTGGAGCACGAGGAGGGAAAGGTTATGCGATTGCAGCTGGAAACCTCACAGCTCAAAACTGAAATGGATCGCAAGATAGCAGAGAAAGACGAGGAGATCGATAACCTCAGGTAAATGTCGAAAAATACTTTTACAGGTTAAAAAAAAAAAAGACCCACTTTCGTTCAACATCTCCATAAACCGTTTCCCTCCATGCACGTCGACAATGCAGTTCACGGCCTTCGTTGTCCCTGGCGGTTTAAAGATGTGCTGTCGAGCATGCGGTGAGAAGATGGGGGTTAGTGAGGAGGAATGATTGAGGATATTGAAAAGCAGTTCTTCGATTCAAACAGTCTCTATTCCACCGAAGAGGCATTTGAGGCAAAAGAAGAGGAATGAATGCATCCAGTAACTATAGAATGGCACTCTGTAGAGCTCATATCCCCGTCAGGCTGAACAGCTTGTGTTTTGCATCCCAATGATAGGCTGGATCCACATCCAGAACCGAAGCAAAATCTAATCAGCTGGTTCTCGTCACTTACCCAACTCATCCATCTAGTTTTGTCATAAGTCGTCCACAACTTTTTGAGAATACCGTGCGATATAATGTTTTTGGCCCCACCTCTCAATGGTGCAGAATCACTTTTTTTTTTTTTTTTAAATTGTTAATATTCGGATTCGGATCTTTCCCAACACCGAATCGATTCGTCCTTGGCACACACCCGACCTGTCCATCAAGTTTCGTCGGAATCCTTCAAGTCATGCAATATATCATTTTTAGCCTCATCTCTCAAAGGAAGAATCATTTGAGAAATTTTAAAAACTCTCATATCCGGATTTGGATCTTCACCCAAAATGGAATCAATTTGTCCGTGTCACACACCCAACCTGTCCACCGAGTTTCGTCCAAATCTGTCCATAACTTTTTTTTCAGATATTGTGCTGTACATCGTTTTTGGCCCAATCCATCAATGGCGAATAATCACTTTAAAAATTCCAGAATCCGGATCCGAACCAAAAATGGTTGTTGCTGTCCTTGGCTAGTCATCTACGCACAAAAAATTTCAGAATGACTGCTTGAAAACTGTGGACAAAAATCGTGTGACAAACAGACAAACAAGCCGGTAGGCGGCGATGGGTCGCCGAATATGGAAACTATAAGGTATAGGGCAAAATGGATGTCATATAGCGGATAGGGAATCACCTTAAGATTACGCATATCAAATCTCATCCAGTTCCATCTACTGATAACTACTCGGTATCCATTTGAATGAAAAGTACCGAAAATGCGGTTTGAAATCGGAAATCCCCAAAGTTCGAGGGGGTGCTGTGGGTGAACAAAGATATAAATCGAAAATCCGGCTCGATTGTTTGTGCACAATGTATTCCAGACGATTAGTGTGAATTTTCATGACCATCCGACCATAACCCGAGGAGGAGTAGCATTTGGCATGAAGGCACCTCCAGCTCTCGCATATTTTCGATTTTTGCACTAATTGACCTTTAACCCCTGACCTAAGCGAAATCGGTCAATATGTCCTGAGGCAAAGTTGTAGTACTCATTCAGTACCATGAACCTGCAAAATTTCATTCGTATCGATGCACTCACCTGGTCGCTAGGGGGCTTTCAATTTTCGCCAATTTTCACGCATACCCTAATTGTAGGGGGCGCTGCGGGTAATGCATTCCATATATCACAAAAACCGGAATATATTTGATAGAGCATCACCTGTAGATCATTCGTGCCAAATTTGATAACCATACGTGGGATAATGGCTTTCGGAATTGATTTCACGTGAACGGTACCGATTTTGAAGGTTTTTCGGTTGTTGCTGGGGAACCAAAGCGTCCCTAGAAACCATCACACTTTCCAAAGCACTAGGTCATAAGATGTACCTACCACCCGAGTTTGGTCAAAATCCGCCCACGTTTACTACCAATTATGCTGATGACAAACGAACAAACATCCAAACAAACAGACAAAATTACTGACAATAAGGGTCACCTATTTCGGTGACCCAACAGATCGTAGCAAGGGGACATAAAATAATTTCTTAATGGAACTACACGAACCCCAGTGTGTCGAAAGTTTCATTATTTTTGCTTCAGCACCCAGAGTTTCCGAGATATCGGGCAAAATGTGTTTTAAACGTTATGATGTTAACAAGCAAACTTTCAAATCCATACGTTAAAGGAAATCTGTTGGTTTTACATCATAAGTTCAAATTAGAAAGTTGTTGAACATTGAACGGAGAACATTTTGGTTGCGGAGTTATCGCCAAAAAGGTGTTTTACGTTTTTGCAACATCATGTAATAACGTGTCGACCGATTTTTACGAAACTTTGGCACAGGTCGTCGTCGGGACGGTGCCTACAATCCGCAAAAGTTTCAGAACGTTCAGACCAGTGGTTTAGACTGTCGGTGAGCAGAGAGACAGACAAACAAATAAACTAACCGAACCAATCAACATACTTGCCAAATTTATTTCGCCAAGTAACAAACAGACAAACAGGGGTAAAAACATAACCTCCACCCATCTTCGGTAGTGGAGGTAATTAAACACTTGACTGAATGTTAGAACGGTGAAACTATCTGAGGATGAATATGCAATCATTTGAAATCGAAACATGAGCAAACTCGAAATGGGGTTCCTCTCACTTTGACTACATTTGCCGAAGAGATGGTGACAATTTGGAAATGTTTTTTGCATGTTGGGTAGAGTCGATGGCAACAGAGGAAAGGGGGCGTTCAATAGGCAGATGGTTCGATCAAATTGAGGAACTGGGTGGAAGCAATTTAATAGATCTTCTCGATACCGCACGACATCAAGGAAGTTGGCAGAATATAGTGAGAGTCAGTCGGTCTCAGACAAGAGACGATGAAAATAAGCATCATCCCCATCCATCAGCTCAAAATGAAAATGTTAACTCAAGGAGTTAACTCAACCAAGAAACTAACATAGTTCTCTTGCTGGATGCACATTGATCGACCCAAATCATATGATGGCAATGATGAAAAGAGCAAACTGTGGTCCTGAAATGCACTTCTAGCTCAATTACAACACGAGGTCAGAATTACCCAGTGTCAAGGTAATGGCAGTGCAACTTGAGAATGCACCAGAAAAGTAAAGTTGCAAATATACGATCAACCACACGCCTCCCTTGTTTTGTTCCTCCTTTCAATCGTTTCAAAGTGAGGATCCATCACACTCTTCCCTCCAGAGCTTCAAACAACTGGTGACCACCATCTCACATCATCCCCCATCCTTACCATTGATATTACCTACCAAACAATAATCCAACTGAACCCAAACCTCTCACTTGCAGGTCAACCTCCATCTCCCTCTACCCCTCCCTCTTTTCTCCCCCCAACCCCAATCTCTGTTGTCGTCATCCTCCCCCCACACCTCTCTCTGTCCTTTCCTCTCTCTGCCCCCCTCCCCCTCTTTCTCTCTCTCTGCCCCCCTCCCCATCTCTCTCTCTCTCCTCCCCATCCCCCTCACTCTCTCTATCCTCCCCATCCCCCTCACTCTCTCTAACCTCCCCATCCCCCTCACTCTCTCTGTCCTCCATCCCCCCCCCCGTCCTGTCTGTCTCTGTCTCTGTCTCTGTCTCTGTCTCTGTCTCTGTCTCTGTCTCTGTCTCTGTCTCTGTCTCTCTCTCTCTCTCTCTCTCTCTCTCTCTCTCTCTCTCTCTCTCTCTCTCTCTCTCTCTCTCTCTCTCTCTCTCTCTCTCTCTCTCTCTCTCTCTCTCTCTCTCTCTCTCTCTCTCTCTCTCTCTCTCTCTCTGTGTGTCCTCTGTCCCTTCTCTCTCTTTCCTCCATCCCCTCTCCCTCTCTGTCCTCCCCATCGCCTCTCTCTCTCTCTCTCTCTCTCTCTCTCTCTCTCTCTCTCTCTCTCTCTCTCTCTCTCTCTCTCTCTCTCTCTCTCTCTCTCTCTCTCTCTCTCTCTCTCTCTCTCTCTCTCTCTCTCTCTCTCTCTCTGTCCTCCGTCCCTCTATCTCTGTCCTCCCCATCCCCTCTCACTCTGTCCTCCATTCTCTCTCCCTCTCAACCTCTCAACCTCTCTCTCTCTCAACCTCAACCTCAACCTCAACCTCAACCTCAACCTCTCTCTCTCTCTCTCTCTCTCTCTCTCTCTCTCTCTCTCTCTCTCTCTCTCTCTCTCTCTCTCTCTCTCTCTCTCTCTCTCTCTCTGTCTCTCTGTCCTTCCCTTTATAAGGGAAGTAATAATGTATGTTCATAAAACTTCGACCACATGATGTAAGATTTCCTCGCATTGTTAGAGCCAACACATCCCCGATGTTTCAGCAATTTTGAAAAAGATGTCTGTCGGTACAGTGCATCACATAAATAACTAGAAGGGCACTAGGCAGAGCGCATACCTCTGCCACGCAATGCCTGATCCACGAGAACATATTGGGCCTATTACATTTTGAAATATGCTATAAAGTACTATATCATTTTTGGCCCGATCTCTCAATGGTGAAGAATCACTTTAAAAATAAAATAATTCTCGTATCAAGATCTGGATTCGGATCTTCACCAAAATCTAATCAATTTGTCCTAGCCACACACCCAACCAACCTGTCCACCAACTTTCATCTGAATCCATCCACAACTATTTGATATATCGTGCGAAATATTAGGTTAGCTCCAACTCTCAATGGTGAAGAATCACTTTTAAAATTATCAGAACCGGATCTGGATTCGGACCTTCACCAAAATTTAATCAATTCTTCCTTGTCACACACCCAAACATGTCCACCAAGTTTCGTGTGAATCCGTGCACAACTTTTTTGAGATATCGTGCACACAAACAAACAGACAAACAAACAAACAAGAAGACGTCGTGCAGAGCACAATACTTGCCAAATTCATAAAACAAATTTTACCTCAAAAGTAATTGGTGGTTGAATTCAATGACCAAACATGCAACTCCTCTTCAAATTTCAAGTGAATCTAATGAAAATTGACAATTTTGGAATTTTGTCCTATGTTGACCTTTTAGCTGATGTGGACCTCCAAAATAATTGGCTAGTTGAATTCAGTGACCTGAAATATAAATCCTCTTCAAATTTCAAGTGCATCAGATGAAAATTGACAATTTTAGAAATTCGCCTGATGTTGTTGTTTTAGCCTATGTTGACCTCAGAAATAATTGGTGGTTGAATTCAGTGACCTGATGTGCAAATCCTCTTCAAATTTCAAGTCGATGAGATTAAAAAAATTGAGCATTTTAGAAATACCTCCTTAGTTGTTGACCTCAAAAATAATTGGTGGTTGAATTCATTGACCTGAAATATAAATCCTCTTCAAATTTCAGGTCAATCAGATGAAAATTGAGGATTTTCGAAATCTCACCTAACTTGTTAACCTCTGGCCGATGTTGACCTTTTGACATTTTGACCTTTTGACTTCAAAAACAACATTCTTCTTCCTTATGACCACGTGGTGAAGTTTCGTGAAGATCGGTTTAAAATTGTGACCTGTAGGCAACGAACAGACAGACAAACAGACAAAAAAACAAGCCGGGAGACGACATTGGTGGTCGCTACATAATTGCATACTAGTCATACAGTTTTTGACGGATCGATCTGAAAATTTTTGACAAAGAGGTTGATTATAATGCGCATAAAAGTGCAGAAACAGATTTTTAATTTTCGAATTTTTTTTTTCGGATTATTTCAAAAATTTCAAAGTGCCGTTGATAGGCAACGGTGGCATCCATAGCAACGATGCTCAAAAGCATACAACTAGATCCTGGTATGAACCTACCTGTCAAGTTTCATCAAAATCGGTTGACTCCTCTGGCCTCCAGAGCTGTCCATTACATACAAACAAACAGACAGACATACAAACAGACGGAAAACCTGAGAATATGGGTAGTCCAGCGACCACCCAACAGACATACAGACAGACGGAAAAAAAACTGAGAATAAGGGGAGTCTAGCGACCATACAACAGACAGAATAACAAAATCGACTGACCAATCAATATATTTGAGAAATCTTTGATTTTGCAAATAAACAGACATAAAGGGGTGAAAACATAACCTCCTTCACCCTTGGTGGCGGAGGTAAATATAAGTAGTCGCTTTCATTTATGATACTCTTTTTGTGAATGCATTAGTTTTCAAATCCTTCATCAAACGCATTTGTACAAAGATTACAGTACACAACAGAAAAATAATAATAAACATATTAAACAATGAAGAGCCTCACCAGGGTATTTGTCTCGGTGGAACCTCTCATACGATAAAGGCACGACTGAGCGTGACCTCCTTATAGATTAAAACACATTCTAATAGTTTAGTATATTTCTCTTTTAAATGTGACATAATTAACTAAATGCTTTAGACTGACGATATACAAAGACAAGGTTTACAGACAGACTTGTAGGCCAATTCAAAGTCGGAGAAGGTAATTCAATTCGGTCGATGCGTGTGTGACATAATCCAAAGCTGTCTTGGCAACCTTTCACAGGAAAAACAACCAGAGAGCCATAGATGCAATGCAGTCCAGCCTGGAGAGTGAGGCCAAAAGTAGGAACGAAGCATTGCGAGTGAAGAAGAAGCTAGAAGGAGATCTCAATGAGTTGGAGGTGCAGCTTGCCCATGCAAACAAGTTCGCTGCTGAGTCACAACGATCACTACGATCTCAACAGCAACAAATTAAGGTTTGTCTTGAACTCCTGAAGTCCCCCTCAATTGTGTATTTATACACCATGAATGTTGATGCACGTTGTTTACAACTATGAGCTGATGCCTTGTGGAGATAAGATATTATTAGCTCATAACATAAGCTTGTTATTTACCCAGGACATGCAGCTGCAAGTGGACAGTGCAATGCACGATACCGAAGACCTGCAGGAGCAGTTAGGCCTGGCAGAGCGTCGTAGTGGCCTGTTGCAGGCAGAGTTGGAGGAGGTGCGGGGTGCTCTTGAGCAAACCGAGCGGTGCCGCAAGCTGGCCGAACAGGAACTCCTTGGGGCGACAGAAAGAGTAAATCTTCTCCACTCCCAGGTGATTGACCCTGGGAAGATATAATTTGGAAGATCTACAATAACAATATTCCTTCCATACACCCTCATCCTCGAGAGGTCATGATGTGTGATCATCAAAGACATAAAACACATGAATTAGTCTTATTACCCCACACGCGAAGCGAAAAGCGGGGTGAGTCTATGATCTGCTGTCTATGATCTACAGACATCAGTCTATGATTGAGGAACTACTTGATCTCAATTGAATATTATATTTTGATGATGGTCGACCATGATTCGTTACATGAACTTGCAGTTTATGCTTCAGTCACATTTGGCTCGGCGGCCGTGGGATCTAAAAAAATCTACGGCCACGAGCAATTATAGGGCGGCCGCAGTGTTTCCATGGTCACACAATGTAGCAGTCACATATGTTTTTATTTTTCGGGTTTCCCATCCTTGACCGAACCCAGGAGCTGCAGAGCCTCGCAGCCGCATGGCTGAGGAAGTCACCATTGCAAGGCTTCTTCTTCTTCTTCTTCTTCTTCTTCTTCTTCTTCTTCATCCTCCTCTTCTTCTTCCATTTTTCTTCACGCGGCGGCCTGATTCAGCATTATCTTGTAAAACATGTAATCTATAATCATGTACATTTTTCTCCTCATTGATAATTAATTAGTTCGGCGAAATGCGACCCGGAAACGATAAAAATGTTATCGGACAAAAAATTAACGGACATTATGGGACTAAAAAATCGAGTTATCGGAAGTAAACTGGTCCGATAATGATAAATGGAAGTTAACTTCCAATAATAGTCTGATAAAAAAAGTAAACTTCGATAATTATCTATTATCGGATTATCGCTTTTGTGCCCAACACTGGTGACAAACACCTATACTCCGATCTCGAGCGGAAGCGCACGGTCGACGCAGACTGCCACGGAGGCCGTACGTAGGACGCACGGCAGGCGTAGGGGAACCGTGCGTCGACCCTGCGTTGCCCGCAGGTAGTCACACAGACCGCAAGGCCACCGTACGTTGAACGCAGGGACGCCTAAAGACTACCCTACGGCGACCGTGGAAATAGTGCGGCCGCCGTAATTTTTTTGGGGTTGGCAAAATTCATTTTTCATTGATAAGAGCCTACGGCAACCGCACGAATAACGCAAGCCCACCGTACGCCCTACGTACGGTCGACGTGGAACACATCTACATCATGGCCACGGCTTGTCGAATTGCTACGGCCAACCTAGAAATGAAAAAAGTTATAACTCCGCGCTATAATTCCACGGAGACCCCTACGGCCTGTAAAAGATAGCCATACGGCATAGGGCCACCCTGAGGCCACCTCAGAAACTCGGCGGCTGCTGCACGTTTGTCAATTCAGGGGGTATTTTCTGTCAATTCAGGCCGCCGTATCCGAGCCGTAGAGCAAATGTGACTCATGCTTTAGCAGTACTTTGGCTCTGAATTGGGCAAATTGTACGAAATCTCGTCCCGGGTGCACATACGCAGAGAGGAGTAAGGTAATATTTTTACCCTCTCTGCCAGTCTGATGATCCAACAAAATTGAAAATCGTTCCAAACAGGAGAGTTAATGTTTTTTAAGAACGTAATAAAGAACACAAACAACAGGCATGAATAGCTCAAGCTCCATGTTAAATACGGTGGTGTAAAAGACGGTGCGTCAACGGCGGTAAACTTCCGAAAAAGTTTTTTTGTTGTTGTTTTTTTCCTAGAACCCTAAAAACCTTGATTTTATTTCAACTGAGTTATATACTTGAACACTGTATAACACAAATCGCCTTCTCGTCACTCCCAAAAGCCTCCAGCTTCGCAGTACTTGCACAAAACATAACGCTATTTCACGCTATCTCGACAAATCAAATTTGTCACTCACACTCTCCGGCGGGCAAATATTGAGATTCAGACAAAATGGTGGCTTTTAGGAAATGTATATAATGCTCAGAAACACAAAGCAAGAATTGAAAACACACCTGCCTTGCATTCACTCTGGGAGCACAGTTGTGCCTCTGATGGAGTTCCCCTGATAAGTTCGAAGCAAGACTTATTCATGGTGCCGGCAATGGGTCACCTACTCTCCGTGAAGGACACCGTGAGATATTTTCATCCACCAACTAAGGCTGGCACACAGGTTGCCAGTTTAATATCACACACACACTGATGCATCACCATACCTGTGAAACACCAATCCGACAGTTTACAAGTCAGGTCGGGAATTGACATCGGACCAGACTAGCCCAAAGGCACTTGCACTAGACTAATGCACTTCCTCTGCACCATCCCGTCAGACATTAAATGTATCTAGTTCTTATTTAATGCCTCATTTATTCCAACATGAATGTTTCAGAACACCAGTTTGATAAACCAGAAGAAGAAGCTCGAAGTTGAAGTCACTCAGATGCAAACAGAAGTGGAGGAAGCCCTGCAGGAGAGTCGAAATGCAGAGGAAAAAGCCAAGAAAGCAATTACTGATGTGAGCTTGAAAAACGAACACAAATCACCACATTGAGCTTCATCGTGTTATATCGGATAACTCAAGATGTGTCACATACATACGTGTCACGTAGCTCGAGATGCAGCTATCAAGGAGGGTTATGAAACTTCATTTTCCTCGGCGCGTCTTACCTTTGTGTATGTTTTACCCACAGGCGGCGATGATGGCGGAGGAGCTGAAGAAGGAACAGGACACGAGTGCACACCTGGAGAGAATGAAAAAGAACATGGAGCAGACCCTGAAGGACCTGCAGATGCGCTTGGACGAGGCAGAGCAGATCGCTCTGAAAGGCGGAAAGAAACAAATTCAAAAACTGGAAACCAAGGTGAGTGTAACGGAGAAAGCTCGCGTCGGAGTATTTTCATGGACTAATGATTGACTTTCTTTTAGACATGCAGGAAAGCCTGGTGTTGGCTTAGTGGTCAGGGTAGCCGACCTGGGATCTTAGGATCCTGAGTTTTAGCCCCGTTGGCTGCTGAATTAACACCAAGTGGGGTTGACTCAGCCCGTCATCCTTCCGAGGTCAGCAAAATGTGTACCAGTGTACTGGTAAAGGGGCACAGCTTCGGCGGCATCGTTGTTCCCCAACAAAATGATAGCTACCCAGCAGCCAAGCTGCCATACGCAAGAAGAAGATATGCACGTTTCTTGGTTAACATGTATTTCTGCAGAGAATGAACATTTCAGAGAATTAAAATATGTGGGAAGGCAAATTAAAATATAATACAATAGCAGCATGAATGTAATAAACAAACAGCTTCCAGAACCACTACCATTGCAAGTTAAAGACAAAATATAGTGAAGGAAAGGACATGATCAGTACTGATCAAATGAGGCCCCCTCTCCTTCACACTAAGGTCACAGATGGGCCATGACTGGTCTGATGCTAAAAAAAAAAAATTTAACTACCACAGTACCAATTAAAAGGTCAATAATGTTTCCGAACGAGCAGAGCTCCCCAACATGTTCACCAGTTGCAGTCGAATTGCTGTACAAGAGTGTGCACGTTGAACGGCTGAAACTTGCACACTCTTTTAAAAAAAAAAACGTCAGAAACTCTCTCGATGCCAGGAAAATTTAAGTCAAATCCATGTTGTACACGATTTTTAACGTTCCTAGGTGCGTGAGCTCGAATCCGAGTTGGAGATTGAACAGAAGCGCAACAACGAGTCTCTCAAAGGTGTGAGGAAGTACGAGCGTCGCATCAAAGATCTCACCTACCAGGTAAGGCTGACAACCTCATTACTTGCTTATACGAGAAATCTGATCAATGGTGGTTGTTACGAGTTTATAAAAGCCATATTTGATCCTCGTTTTCTCTTCTTATAGGCCGAAGAAGACCGAAAAAATCTAACACGCTTGCAGGACTTGATTGATAAGCTACAGCTGAAGGTCAAGGCGTACAAGAGACAAGCAGAGGAAGCGGTAGGTCCTGTTTCAAAACAAGCTGTACTCACTCGATATCTCATTTAGTAATATAGTTACACTTTGAACGTTAACTCCGAGTGCTTTCCCGGTGAAACCTCAACTGCAGTGGTGGACCTCCTCCAAGTACAGTGAGTCCCACCTTCAAAGTTGAACCTTCGTTTGTCCCCCGTGCACCTGCTTCCAACAAACGAGGAGGAAAAAAAAATCACACTGGTGTTTGAAATGTTTCGAGATCATACGATGCCGATAACCATAAGAGCACAAACTGTACCGAAAGATTTTGTCTGAGAACGAAGGGTCAGCATTCTCACATTTCATCCACCGAGTGGGAACGAGCGGAGGACAAATCCTCCCAACTCCCCTCTCATCCCCTATGTTTTCACTGCACGTCTCGTACCTTCTTCCCTTATTTGTTGAGAAGGAAGAGGAAGGTGAGGGACTGTAATAACGGAGGGGGTGAGTGGGTTGGCGAAGATAAAGAAAGAGGGTAGTTAGGGAGAAGGGTGATGGGCTGAATGCAGTTGAGCAGGAGCACGAGGGAGGCGGAGTGTTACGATGGCTTGGGTAACGAGCGGTTTCTCCAGAAAATTCTGGGAGACCAACAATGTCACTTACTTATCATTACCTTTGTATATACAGGATATTTCAAAAGTCTGGAATCATAGGAAATAGTTTCACTTTTTTGTTTTGAGACGATGCTGGTGAGGTGGATAGGACATCGTGAACTGATAGAATGGACCCACGTAGTCAGATTTAACGCCATTTGACTTTTTTTTTTCTTTGAGGACACCTGAAATCAGTGGTTCATTCCATGAAACCATGAAATGTTCAATAATCGAAGTGTCAAAGTTAAGAAATGTTCAAAGAAATCTACATACAATAATTTGCATGGGGAAGCATGTCAGTGGATAGTGGATTGCAATTTGAGCAATTATTAAAATAAAATTGTAAAATACATATTCCGATGAGTCCAGACTTTTGAAACGCCCTGTATAATATGGAGTACTGAATATCAAGACACGATCATGTTTCTCTCTCGTAATTGGAGGGAACAACCAATCAGCTCTCCTCACCTCATCAATTATCCCCAGGTGGATGGGATCTTTATAATGTGGACCGCCATATTCGTACTGTGCATGGGGTACATCACGATACAATTTAAATCAAACGGCGAATAATTTTTGATTTTCCACAAGTTTCCTGAGTCGCTGCATCCTTGCTGCTTGTATTGTAATAAAAACAGAGTTGGTTTCACGCTACACCAATGGCCAAAAGACCCTAAGTTTGCCAGAAATTGGACGCGGTTTGTACAAAATACCCGAATGTGGATTAGGCCTACAAAATGTTCGCTTCTGTGCTCAGAACATGTTACAGAGAACTGTTATGAAACAACAGAGATGGTTAGATCTTGTGGTTATCTGCCATGAGTAAGAGAGGATGCCATCCCCATGATTAAGCAGAAGAAACAGCCATCACTTAAAACTGTAAGACCATCTCTACCCAGCTACCAGCACATGTACACGAGCAATTTGAGCAGTGAATCAAGCATCTGTGTTGGCCTGCCAGTGACCGATCTCACCTCACCACCACCACCCACCTCGACAGTGGAATACTGCATGGACATGACGCAGCATAACCACAGACACGACGGTGGGATGTGGCAGGGAGACGACAGTGGGGCACGATGGTGGAACATGGCATGGACACGACGGTGGGACTCGACATGACATGGCACGGGCACGACAAAGCATTCGTCGACCATTTTGTCATCGGAGTTTGAGTATGTCCATGTCCATGCTGTATTGTGCCATGTTTCTGCTGGAGTAATGTAACTGATTTATCAATTAAATACAAAATCTTTCATAAATTGTCAATTGAACGGAAAGAACAAAACCGACCAATCTGTTGTGAACATGTGACTGGCACATTCATCTTTACTAACACCTCCATTGTTGCCATCTTCGTCTGAATCGCTCGCATAAGGTTTGAAATGTTACAGCTCCATAATTCCCTCCAAAGTGTTTCCATCACTAATTTTGTCTCCAGTCAGAGGCGGCATTATGGGTGTGCAACCTGTGCAATTGCATGGGGCCCCGAGACAACAAGGGGCCCCCGAGGGTGAGGTCTCACTTTGCCGCCAAAACATATTTTCATGTCCAGGGGGTTAGCCCCTACCTGGACGGATAGCCAAACATTTCTCCCTTGGAGGCAAATACGTGATCCTTGGAGATTAATGCGCGCGTGGGAAGGAAAGGTGGTGAGGACAGAGGGACACGGAAGCGCAGCAGAAGGGTTTAGACTCCAACCCACGACGAATAGACAACACCAGCAACTTAAATAAATACGGGGGTTTCATGAAAATGAATCAAACATTTGCAATGGTAATTATCTATAATTCCAGCAATGTGTGTGGGTGTGTGTGTGTGTGTGTGTGTGTGTGTGTGTGTGTGTGTGTGTGTGTGTGTGTGTGTGTGTGTGTGTGTGTGTGTGTGTGTGTGTGTGTGTGTGAGACCACTGTTTCTCGACAACCACTGGTCCAATCTAATTGAAACTTGCCAGGTATATTGCTGGGGCCCTGTGGATGTGCCTTTTCAAGGTTTGATATTAATTGGACAAGTGCTTCCCAAGTTATGGCCATTTATTTACCAACCAATGAAAGGACACATTGCTGCGTAGGCGTGGCTGCGTAGGGCGGTGCGTGGCCGGCCGATGATGACGTCACGTGCCGTGCCGGTTACGATGGGGATCGGTGCCTTAGTTACCGTGGCATAAGAGTGGCAATGGTCAATGGCAGCGAATGTCATGGCAAGCAAAGACAGGGAAGTAAACTTGATTTTAATTTGGATTTTAATTAACTCTGTGTGTGGAAGTATCACAGCAGTTGTTACTTCAATGCAAGCGATAATAATTCGTGGAATGCATGTGAACATTCCGTACGGACACGCACCACTTCCGGATAGTTATGACTTACTGTATTCTTATAATTTCTCGATTTCTTATGCGCATTTATAGATAAACACAATGCCCCAATCCAGTCGTCATTTACGAGAGCGAAGGAACGGCCTGTGTGGTTGTTTGAAAGTTTTGTTGTTTTTTTTGGGGGGGGGGGTTGCACGTACGGGCATGCGAGAGCGAAGGAACAGCCTGTGGTTGTTTCTGGCTCGCCATTTGAAAGTTTTTTTTGTTTGTTTTTTTTTTGCACGTACGGCCACGCACGTACGGGCACGTACTAGTAATTCAAAATGTAATAATAAAAATGGAACGTGAGGTGAAACTAAATCTCATTTTGAGGCACCTCCACACAGACTTTAATACAGACAAGGGGACAGAAAAAATAATAAACGAAAAATCCCTACTTTATCCCAGCACTTAGCTGTGTGCCCAGAGATGAGTTTCTGAAGCTTGAAGGTTGCCAAACCTTTGTCAGTCAAGTGCCGTCACTGCGTGGGAAAATGCCCCAAATGGCACCCAGCCACCCTCTTCGTGTCCTGCTCTGATCCTAGCTCTCCTCTCTCTATCTCTCCCACACGTCACGCACATTAATCATTCACTCCAACGACGTGGTTTGCTCGTTGTCATTCCTGAAGGCGGGGTTTTCGCCTGCTCTGAAATGTCCAGCTCGGTTGTTGTTTTAAGGACATGATTCCTTTTTATTGCCAGTTTTGGAAATGCAAGACATAGGAAAAGGTCACAGGGGGCAATCACATACTGGGAGAAATTATCCTTAAACCCTACTCAATTAACACAACACCCCCCCCGCCCCCCCGTATGGTGACACGTAACACTTAAGCTCAGTTTCCCGACTTAAGTTGCATCGAAATGTCTCCCACACATCCACGGGCCAAGCTACTCCATACAATCCTACCTTTGCTTTGAAATTCCTTGATCTATCCCACAAACATAACATCAACTTGTGAGTAGTGATAAACACAGCGCAAAGGGAATGCTCCATCTCAAGGAAAGAAAGCACTGTGACGGAATAAATCCATTAAAAAAAAAACATGTTCTCCCTGATGTTTAACAAGACAGGACTACCCTGTATTACAAAATCAGGAGGTGACATTGGTATTAGTAGAGAAAGCAGGTTAAGTGGAAGAATAACTAGGTTTAATGGATGCAAATGCAACTATAACCACAATAAAATGTGTACAATTCCTAATGTTAATGCGCATCGATATTATTGATGGAATCCACACTACAATTTATTGTATGATCACAAAACAACCCCCTCATTAGTAACTTGACTCATCCATGTGAACAGCGGAACAATGTGGGTTTTTTTTTGTTTTTTTAATCGGAGCACTTGGCCCAGGATTAAACAAATCAACCCCAGTGGTGACGAAAAGTGGGAAAATATCAACAAAAATGGGAAAAGGGTAAAAATGACCCAAAATTAACTTTCTTCATTACACAAATGGCAGAACCAGAACAATGGATCTAGGCCAAGCACAAGTGCTCAGGTGTGTTCGATTACCAATCAGCTTGTAGAGTGCTCGCCAAGTGGCTTAAGCACTCAAGTAAGCACTCCAACGAAACAGTTGATAAGGAATGGTTGGCTAAGCAAAGCAGTAGCATGCTGATTGGGAATGGAACACAGCCCATGGATCAGCTTTTTGCATGCCGACGTCGCCCCTCTGCAGAATGGCAGCAATGTAACTGTGTTTACGGTTTGTGTTTACGGCTGGTGGTGAGATTAGGTTACTATCTATCTATAATTCCAGGTGTGTGTGTGTGTGTGTGTGTGTGTGTGTGTGTGTGTGTGTGTGTGTGTGTGTGTGTGTGTGTGTGTGTGTGTGTGTGTGTGTGTGTGTGTGTGTGTGTGTGTGTGTGTGTGTGTGACCGCTGTTTCTCAACAACCACTGGTCCGATCTAATTGAAACTTGCCAGGTATATTGCTGGGGACCTGAGTATGTGCCTTTTCAAGGTTTGATATTAATCGGAAAAGTGGTTCCCAAGTTATGGCCATTTATTTACCAAACCAATGACAGGACACGGTGCTATGACGTCACAATTGACGTGACAATTGTTCTTGTTTTTTATATTTTATTTTTTGCACGTATGGCCACGCATGTACGGGCACACATTAAAAAAATTTTTACTTTATCTACGGAAGCAGTCGGGGGTGGGGGGGATCACATTATCTTTTTTATTACTGCCAATTATTGCACAATTATTATTATTGTTAATATTATTATTTTACAAAACTGAAATGTTAACATTATTATTATGCCATTGGCATTATTATTGTTATTACTTTTGTCAATTGAAGTGGCCATGGAAAAATATTATGATAAGGTGGAACGACGCTCAAGCTGCTGTATATATACACCTTTCCAATGCGGGGGGGGGGGGGGCAATAAAACATAGGAATTCCTCTGGATTTTTTGCAATCGAGTCTCAAGCAAAATAGACTAAGTGAGTGCGAAAAAAAGCATGGAGACCTCTTACTTGTGATACAATTAAAGGTTCTAAAATGTCACTCGAAATACCTTCTCCCACCACCACCAGAAGCGGCGCCACACAGTACGCATTTACAAAGATAACTTGCATCACGCCACCTTCAGAACTATTGGTGAGGGGTGAGGGCTCGAGGGGGGCAAATGAAGTCGCTACAACCGTTGCCATGTTTAATTGGTTGAGATTGCAAAAGTAATGACCGAATACATCGACATCAGACAGACGGATGCCAAGACATATTTTAATGTGATGACAGATTACCAGGAGTCATGGGGGCCCCACTGGGCCAGTATTGCATCTTGCATGGGGCTCCCAAATGACTAATGCCACCCGTCTCCAGTAATTTCTTCAAAATCCCACGGATCCGTTTCAACATACCGAGAGCCTTCAGCGTTGCTAATGACGGTGGAATCAGCATCGGAATCAGAGATAGAAATACACTGTTTCCCAATGTAAGCTGCCATTTGGATCAAGGTGGGTTGCGAGTGCGAGATCACTGGCGAAAATGGAAAAATCGACACTCTTGGGCTTTTTTCGGCACTTTATGACTGGGAAAAAAATTCAAAAAAAAATTTCCCTTCAAATTAGACCATGATTGATGACTTTCAATGATTTTCAGAAAAAAAAATTGTTTGGATTCCCCTTGAACATCAAATCACGGCTCACCTGTTATTAGAGAGAACAACCAACCAGCACTAACCTCATCAATAATCCCCAGGTGGATGGGATCCTTGTAATTAATCCCCTGTTCTTCCAGCCAATGAAAGCTGCATAAAGCAACCAAGAAAAGATACGCAAGATAAGCCCTTTGCTGTTTCAAACTCTACTTGGGTTCCTCTACAGCTGCTGAAGACACTCATAAGTAACACATACATGAGAATCCCAATGATACACACCCCCATCTGCCACTGGACCAGTTTAATCACTTATTTGTGAGTCGGCAGTGAAAACAGACAAAAACAAGTTGGGTCGGTGACAAGGAGAAGCTGATTGGATTGTGGTTAAGCTACTGATGCAGATCCAGCTGATCAGTGGGATACAAAACGTAAACTGTTCAGCCTGGCTGAGGTATATGCTCTACCAAGTGCCATTATAGTCTCATTATGAAATCTTCTACATTACAGGAGGAACATGGATGTTCTGTTCCTTTTCCCTCCAGGAGGAACAGGCGAATATGAACATTGCCAAGCTTCGGAAGCTGCAGCATGAGCTGGACGACACAATGGAGCGGGCAGATGGGGCAGAATCCCAAGTCAACAAACTGCGCTCGAGGTCTCGTGAACCAGGCCTAAAGGTGAATTACTTGACCTCTAAATGTTTGACTCCACACATCAATGCAGAGGACATTTGATTTTGAAAGATTTTTCTCTAACATGCTCAGCAGCTGCTTCAGCTCATAGGTTGACAATTATCTAAGAGCCTGATACAGATTTTCATTTGACAAAAATCCAACTCTACAATTTTTTTTGTTTTTTACAGAAACACTTTTGCAGAGTGAGTGTAAAACAGTGTCTAGTTTTCTCAATGGCCTGTTCCTTCCTGCTCCCTTTACTCAAGTGTTTTATTTCATCCCTTTTGCAGTGACATCAGGGATGGAGGGAGACATAGGGATGACAGGGTTCACAGTTCAAAGGGAGAGGGTCCTGACATCAGTGATAAAGGGAGGTGTGGTGCTGGCGAGGTTCATGATGCCAGGGGTTGAGTAAGGAGCCAGGGTGTCAGGATTCACAAGTGAAATGGAGAGAGAAATGACATCAGGGATGGACAAATGGGTGGGAATGTCAGGGTGCATGCGTCATATGAATATTGTGAACTCAACAGTCGCCTTTTTCTGCATTAATAACATGCTTTTCAAATTCAAACATGTTCTTTGAAAAACAAAAGTGGGAATAAATCTAAAATATACTGTAGGATGATCAAGCAATGAGATTTACAAGTGCATTTTTCATTATTCCCAACAGAACCACCTAAGCTGACTTAAACAAACCTATTTTGCTGAACTGAACAGTGCTATCTTACTGGCCTGAACAGTCTTATCTTGCTGACCTGAACAGTCCTATCTTACTGGCCTGAACAGTCTTATCTTGCTGACCTGAACAGTCCTATCTTACTGGCCTGAACAGTCTTATCTTGCTGACCTGAACAGTTCTATCTTCCTGGCCTAAACAGTCCTATCTTACTGGCCTAAACAGTCCTATCTTACTGGCCTAAACAGTTCCATCTTACTGGCCTGAACAGTTCTATCTTATTGGCCTGAACAGTTCTATCTTACTGGCCTGAACAGTTCTATCTTACTGGCCTGAACAGTCCTATCTTACTGGCCTAAACAGTTCTATCTTACTGGCCTAAACAGTTCCATCTTACTGGCCTGAACAGTTCTATCTTACTGGCCTGAACAGTCCTATCTTACTAGCCTAAACAGTTCTCTTACTAGCCTAAACAGTTCTATCTTACTGGCCTGAACAGTTCTATCTTACTGGCCTAAACAGTTCTATCTTACTGGCCTGAACAGTTCTATCTTACTGGCCTAAACAGTTCTATCTTACTGGCCTGAACAGTTCCATCTTACTGGCCTAAACAGTTCTATCTTACTGGCCTGAACAGTCCTATCTTACTAGCCTAAACAGTTCTCTTACTAGCCTAAACAGTTCTATCTTACTGGCCTGAACAGTTCTATCTTACTGGCCTAAACAGTTCTATCTTACTGGCCTGAACAGTTCTATCTTACTGGCCTAAACAGTTCTATCTTACTGGCCTGAACAGTTCCATCTTACTGGCCTAAACAGTTCTATCTTACTAGCCTAAACAGTTCTATCTTACTGGCCTGAACAGTTCTATCTTACTGGCCTAAACAGTTCTATCTTACTGGCCTGAACAGTCCTATCTTACTAGCCGAAACAGTTCTATCTTACTGGCCTGAACAGTTCTATCTTACTGGCCTAAACAGTTCTATCTTACTGGCCTGAACAGTTCTATCTTACTGGCCTGAACAGTTCCATCTTACTGGCCTGAACAGTTCTATCTTACTGGCCTGAACAGTTCCATCTTACTGGCCTGAACAGTTCTATCTTACTGGCCTGAACAGTTCCATCTTACTCGCCTGAACAGTTCTATCTTACTGGCCTGAACAGTTCTATCTTACTGGCCTGAACAGTTCTATCTTACTGGCCTGAACAGTTCCATCTTACTGGCCTGAACAGTTCTATCTTACTGGCCTGAACAGTTCCATCTTACTGGCCTGAACAATCCTATCTTACTGGCCTAAACAGTTCTATCTTACTGGCCTAAACAGTTCTATCTTACTGGCCTAAACAGTTCTATCTTACTGGCCTAAACAGTCCTATCTTATTAGCTAAACAGTCCAATCTTACTGGCCTAAGCCTAAGCTAAATAGAATAATAGATAATTCAATTTTACTGAATAAAGATTAAAGATGATTTGGAAGGCAAATCTCTTTTGGGGAAGAGGGGTGTTTTACTTGGCAGACTGGTAACCTTCCAATACAGTAAAGAGATACATAACGATGTTCAAAATGCAAATGGATATATATATATATATATATATATATATATATATATATATATATATATATATATATATATATATATATATATATATATATATAGATTCAAAATAGATACATGTTTGAGCACATAGATGTAATAATCATGTTGTATTCGAATACATTTCCCAGAAAAGGGTTATAACAACACATTGTGCTATACGCTAAAAACTTTACTTTTCAAGGTAATTATCAATCAAGTTTAATTGGCTACATTTTCCTTTTATCATAACACTTAAATCCATTATGCTAATTTTTGAGAAAATTGCATCTGCAGTAGCAAATCCATGTGTCCCGTCATGATTCACTCTGCTCAATTGTGTCTTTGTTGTGCAGAGTCACCAACTTGAATGAAGAGAGATGTGCAAGATCCTTGGATTGTATGTTGCACATGTTCTGCTAATTCCACATATCTATCTATTCATTGGCACAAGTACAGTCTACCGCACATTTTCCTTATCCTGTGCACTTCCACAGCAAACGTAATTACGTAACCTGTCTCTTCTCGCTCATTGCTTCCATTAAAGGGCATAAAGTGGCATTGTGACCTCAGTTTTAGCTCACCTGTAACATAGTTCCGGGGAGGTTATGGGATGGCGTGTTGTCCATCCGTCCGTCCATCCACAAACACTTGCAACTTCTTCTCTGAAACTACACACATGATGCCAATGAAACTTCACCACAGCCTTCATTATGTACCAAAGTTTGTTCACGGCATTAAAAAAAAAAGAACAACAACCAAAAAAAAACAGGGTCTGAGGGATTCTACAGAGGAAGTTTATGGGGGTGGGGGTTATCCCCCCCCCACCCACCCAAAAGTGGCATTTGCTTGCTTCTCAGAAACTACACACACAATTTCAATGAAACTTGACTGCAAACTTTATCATCTGTGATGTCCAAAGTTTGTTCACGGCTTTAAAAAAAAAATCCATCTGAATTTACTTTCTTCTCCATTCCATACTTTGTGGGTCATCCATGCCTATCTGTGGTTCGCTGGTTATCTTATCCAGCCGCTGCCCAGTGAGCGCCCAGGGGTATTGCCCCTATTTTTAAAGTATTTCAGCAGTTTATTTTATCTTGGAATTGATCTAAAGGTATCATCCAAGATTCATCATTTCAACCAAACATTTGAAGCCATTACCATTGTCATCTCAAATCAGCAAGTTATGCAGGGCGAACATTCAAAACAGGCCAAGCTTTTGAAGGTACAGTCTTGAATTTTCAGACAGTAAGACAAAAAAGAGAATGGAGGAATATCATGAGCAGTTTGTTTTGCCTCACTCTTTAGTGGTAAGCTTCAAACAACTGAATTTACAATGTATAAATAAACATTCCAATTTCATATCCTTTTACAAAGTGCATAGAGAGTCTGAGAAAAAAAGGATTCCAGTAACTTTGTGGTAGTGTTCAACTTTCTCAGTTTGAATCGACCAACTTCTCAAGGTACAAGATGTAACGCATGACATTGTGACAGACAAGATTCAATTGAACAAGTTATTAATATTGGTTTGGAACACTTAGACAGCACGGATATCAACGTCAAACTTCCTTACAAATTATACTGAGAAAAGTTCTCCATAACAACATTCTCACAATCTGTTCCTAAGGTAGCAAGCTCGGTTATCTGTGAACAGTGGGGTCCCGTCCTTCCTCGGGGAAAAACCATCTGGGGTCCCGAGATCTCTCTGCAGATTCCGGGAGCGGGTGGGATCCTGTCTGCAGAGCAGGCTTCTATCTTTCATTGAAATAAGCAAGAGATACTGCATGTCTGCATATTAGCCACACAAAGAAGAAAGTTGGTGTAGAAAAGTAGGAGTTCAAAAAAGAAGACTTAAAACAAGCTAAGCAACGATTCTGTGCAACCTTGAGGAATCTTTTTGCTGTGCTTGGTGCCCAGACTCCACAGCTCTCTGCTTGGGGCCTCTGCAAACTCTGAGCTAAAGACTCCACATGACTTGTGACAAAACGTTGTGATGCAGCAACCCTTCCACATCATCTCAAAGATCGTCCTATTGGCCCAAGCCTCGATTTCTTATATAAATGCTTAGGTTGCCAGCTGCAAGATGGCAATTAGCAAAGTAGAAGTGGATCCAGAATGGAGGTATGTACAGATAATATTGCACGATGACATACATTTTCAATTGACATGGCCATCCATTTTGACTCGCTCTGCAATGATTTCATTTCCAATCAACCTCATCCTTAACCTCCACCTCTGAGGATCATTGGTTTGTAACTGACAAAAACTGAAGTGAGACTTCTCCTGGTTGTTCAAACAAAGTTGGTGTTTACATGGTTTACCTTTGGCAAGTCTTTAGTGAGAAAATGTTGGCATCACGTCATCCTCCGTAAGGTAGAATCGAAGGAAAATAAAGTTGTCAGATCTGATCCCAACCATATCGCACAATTCCTTGTGGTAAGCATCACAGGATGAAACTATTGCAAGCGGAACATCCATTTTCAGTTTCATAACATGAAACAAAATATCGATGAATGTGTAAAGATATTTGCATGAACAACAGACATTGCTGGGAAAGTGTCCAAATTGACACAGGATCCAAAATTCACATCGTAGTCACAGCATCTCTCCCACCCCTCTCCCTCTCTCTGACCCCTCTCCACCTCCTTTCCATCCCTCCACTGTCCTTCCCCTCCCTCCTTCCTTCCTCCCCCCCCCCACTCCTAATATTCCCGTCAGCGAAACGAGGGGTTGTAGTTGCTCGTCAAGAATAAACAGACTCAAGCTCGCTTCGCTCAGCTGTATTAAACTCTGCAAAATATTGCTTGATGCAAGCCTGAATGGTGAGTGTTGTGGCCACATAAAACAGGAAGCCAAAAAGAATAAAAATTAAGATTTGCTAATTCGGTCAAAGGTAAGATGAGGTCATAAATATGTCAGTGTGATGGAGTTTGCAGAAAGCCTCAAAGACATCCCAAGGTGTATCATCATGAATGTGTGAACACGTAAATCTTTCCCAAATGAAGAAGTCAAGACACTGGACTTATGTCTACCTGCTTCAGTCTGGAGGACACACTCCACTCTAAGCTATCTAGTCTGGGTTTGAATCCCGACCAAGCAAAAGTATCATCTCGGTGTTTCACAGGCAGGGCGACTCATCAGTATGTGTGTGCAGTCCCTCTCTCGGATGGAAGTTTAATTGGTGTCCCGTCTACCGACATTCGTTGGTGGATGTTAAAGATCCCATGGTGTCCATCGCGAAGAGTGGGCGAGCAATCACCGGCACTCTGAACAAATTACAATTTCCTACCCTAACTTACAAGGGGCACTGCATCGTCGGCGCAGCCATGCCCACAGCAAGTGATGTCACATGCATCCATGTGCTGCGTACGAAAGAAGCAGAATCTATCTGTTGGAGCCGTGGTATGATAATATGTTTGCAGCAAGTCTAAGCTAGGTTTATTGAAATATAAATGCTTAGCAGGTTATAAGCCTTAATGTTGTGACCAACTTTGAACTTTAACCCAAATATATTCCCAAAAATGATAGATTTGAAATGTTTCTCCAGATCCCATCGGGGCTGCGTGAAGGCACCTTTTGTTCCAAATCTCATCTCCATCGACTCAAGTATAAGGCAATGACTGAATGTGCGATGTTTAGTGTTTGAAACCTCTTACAACTGAAACAGGGGCAAAAATTGAAAAATGAAAAAAGGAGATGGGTGTATTGGACCATGGTACATCCATCTCAAATTTTGGGTATGGGTGTAATGGAAGATAGGACGTTCATGCCAGAGTTGAAGATCGGTCCAGAAATGATGGAGTTGTGTGCAATTGTAATTGTTGGAAAGAACGAAATGAGAAAGAAAGAAACAAAGCAAACGCAACGTCTCCCCTCCTACTACTAGTTGTAGGGGGGATGTAACTATTTTTCACACAAAGTCAGATGTCGTAGTTCGCATACAGTACAAACAAAAGCACTGCATGTACCCACAAGACGACATTTCGCCCATTATGCCTGTGTGGTATCCCATACCCCAGCACTGCCACTTACACCAGGCAGTGCTTATGAGCTTCTCCCATGTAAAGCAGTTGGCCAAAGTACAGACACCCGATGACGTACTCGTTCGCAAAAAGATCCCTTTGACGTGTCTGCAACCCAAAGACAGATGGGATAGTCCGATTTACACCCCCATCCAAATAAAGACGTGCTCCGTGATGCGGCACCCCCTGATGGAATAACACCAGACCTCGGTGATCCAACCGAGAAAACGGTTCAGTGTCAATGGCGAGCACACACTCCTGCATGTTGGCTAGATAATCGCGTTTGGTCGTCTTGTACAACAAAACGCACCTGTTGTGTGTATTGTGGGAACTTGTTGGAGTACAACTGTCCATACGGATTTGATACAAAGTGGGATTTATCAGCAGCAAAGGATTCAATGTTTCAAACGTTATATTTACACAGCATTGATTTATGGACTACGTCGCCACCTGATCCAGAGGGCGGGCTGAGGTCTTATATATTTAGACCAACCATTGTCTTCACAGGACCATGTAGGGCCTGGACGTCTGGGTGCCTCAAACCCATTGTTCTTTGTCTCCAAATTCCAAAGCGTTCGAGTAATGAGACATCACTCAGAGGTCAACGACCATCTGTTGCTGGTCATTCACCTAAATTAGTCACAATGAGTGTAGCAATGTTGCTCGTTGGGTTACAATGTTACACAGTACAATTAGCAATGTTACACAGTACAAGTCAAGTGAGAAACAAAAAGGGCCAATTTTGGAGTCACTTAACTATAACTGATCAGAATCCAACCTTACACAAGTCGGAAGGTATATCATGTCATTTCACGATCACAAAGCAACGTGGAGCTGATGTGGCTTAATATCTTTGGGTTTTGAGTTCAAGCCCCTGTTCAACCGTTGAAATAACAATGGGTGGGTTGATTCAGACTGTCATCCTTCTGAGGTCGGCAAAATGAGTAGCAGCTTACTGGTAACAGGGGCACTGCATCAGAGGCACAGCCACGCATCCAGAAAATGATGCAACCAGCCACCATAGGCTGTATATGAAACAACAGCAACTAATATAGTACCCTAAACAAATTAGAAATTCCCAGCCCAAATCAACTTCAGTTGAACATCGAACGAGCCTGGCCAGCCGGTTCGTGAAAGACTTGGGTCACAAATCATTCCCCTGGCTGATCCCATAAGGAGGTGGGAATCAGACTCATTAAAGAAGTAGTAGTAGTAGTACTGCAGCTGTGCACTTACATATTTAAGCGACTTCGGTTTGGATTTGCGCAGTACCAGCAGAAGTGCTGTTGGGTGTGGTGGGTAGAAGTGGGACACTGTTTAACTATTTTTTTTAATTGAGTTTTTCCAATTCTGACATGTGGGTATCAGGAACGTCGCCGGGGTGGAAGACCCATTTTAAATGTAGTATTTCATGGGTTCAACGTTGGTGACATCATGTGCAATGTCCCACATCTCCACACTCTGCAATAAGCTGCCCATCCTGGAAGGAGATATTTATACTTGGCCTCCAATGACACAGTCCCATGAACGTCATGTGAATGAAAGGATATTTTGCAAATAAAAGGTGTACTTTACAGCTGGAATCATGACTATATAGATAGATGATAGACCCTGGAAATAAAGTGAAATATCATATTATATGTAAGTAAATTTTAATGAATGTCCATGTCCGTTGAGTTAATGGATGTTTTTGGGAAACAGCCCTGATGGGCCAAGTTGACTGAGTTGTGTAAGTTTTCCTGGAGAAATTTTGTTCAAATATAAACCGTTTCTCCTTTGTTAAAAACAAATGACATTTATATACCGAGACACGAAGGAGCCCGTTATGGTGCTGTGTGTGTGTGTGTGTGTGTGTGTGTGTGTGTGTGTGTGTGTGTGTGTGTGTGTGTGTGTGTGTGTGTGTGTGTGTGTGTGTGTGTGTGTGTGTGTGTGTGTGTGTGTGTGTGTGTGTGTGTGTGTCCTCCATAACTCCAAAACCATGAAACCTAGCAGCCTGAATCTTTGCATGCGTACTTAGGGGCCTCCAAGGGAGTGCAAGAGTGAAATTTGGGTGTTTGGTTAAATTAAAACATCCGTTTTGAAGATAATTAACGGCATTAATTAATTATCCTTTATCAGGCGCATCCTTGGACACCTCACTCTCAATGGGGTATTGAGGTGCTTCCTGCGTTACCTCACTGGGGTGTTAGTTTGCCATTCTGTTCGGCCTGCTCAACAATGCCTCAAGTTGGAACAGGCCACAATGGCTTATTAATGACTAGCAAATACAACCCATCGCTTCGCTGACGGCAATATTAAAGGGGGAGGGGAGAGAAAAAGGGAGAGAAAAAGGGAGAGAAAAAGGGAGAGAAAAAGGGAGAGAAAAAGGGAGAGAAAAAGGGAGAGAAAAAGAGAGAGAAAAAGAGAGACAGACAGACAGAGAGACAGACAGACAGACAGAGACAGACAGAGAGAGACAGACAGAGAGAGAAAAAGAGAGAGAAAAAGAGAGAGAGACTTTTGACTTTTATTAAAAAAGTATAAAGGATAAAAATTCAATACAACAAAGCAAAGGATTATATACAAGAGTAGAAAGAAAGAAGAGAAGAAACCAATTTAATTTTCAAGTAATCGATAAAGCATTGATAACAGTTTATACACAAGGAACACCCCCAAAAAAATACATTAGAGAGAGGAGAAGATGATAAGAAGAGAGAAAGCAACACAGGCTCCACACGTACCGCCGGAGGCTGAGCAACAGCCCCTTGCGTTTACACGTGCGTGGAGAGAGGGAGAGAGAGAGGGAGACAGGGTGAGAGGGAGAGAGGGAGAGAGGGAGGGAGGGAGGGAGAGAGGGAGAGAGGGAGAGAGGGAGAGAGGGAGAGAGGGAGAGAGGGAGAGAGGGAGAGAGGGAGAGAGGGAGAGAGGGAGAGAGGGAGAGAGAGAGAGAGAGAGAGACTTCTCCCCTTTGTTACGAGAAAATTCAAGTTTCACATGGTGAAGTATGTTAGTACAAGCATCAAAATAAATAACCAGGAAAGGAAGGGGTAACAAAGAGGTAATATTAAATTTATAAATTGATTCTCGGAGCACCACCAACCATGCTGCATAAGGATTGTTTCACACACCACCGGTTTTTAAATAAAGCAGGATCTTGAGTTTCAAACTCAAAAAGAACACACGACGTAACCAATGCTTTAAAAATAGTTAAGACGTCATCAGCTAAAACATCACTGTTCTGCAATTTTCGCTTCCTCGATAAATAAATGGCAAGTTTTGCTTCAGAACACAAAAAGTTTGCGAAAAGACATTCATTTTTACATTGATACAAGACATTAAAACCAAATATAAAAACACAATGTGTAAAAGACAAACCGAGCCCCCGGATCACACGTGAGATGATTCCAAAAAGCGAAGCCAACCTTGAACATTCAATGAAAATGTGAAAAATGGTCTCCGGGGTGTCGCAAAAGGGGCACAATTCCGAGTTTTCAGGACATATATGGTGGGACAGGACGTTGCAAGGTAGGATGCTGTGCGCCAGCCGCCACTGCAGATCGCCCGAGCGCTTGACAATAGGTTCTCTGTACATCACCTGCCATTTTATTGTAGTGGAACGGTTAGCTTGAAGCAGCGCTTGCCAATGAACTTGTGGCTCTGCAGGTTTGTCTGGAAAAAGGGTGAGAACACATAGATTGTACACTGAGGATTTCTCCATCCGGTTAAAGGGCATAAAACTTTGAAATAAAATTAACAGATTTGGGAAAGGACATTGGGAAAGATGGAGGGCATCTTCAATGTCTGGGTCCCATTTTAACCCGGTTTGCTTAAAGGTCTGTAGGATCACAGAGAAACTTCTGCCAATAACTCTGGTGGACCTCACACTGGTGGCCACGGCAATGTCAGCAGCTGGCTTCCATCTATGTACAAGGGGGTTCCTGAGGTGTTCAACTCTGGTAACGCCGACATCAATAAACTTTTGCATAAAAGATATGTCACGACAGACCCCATTAAAAGAAGGATTTAAAAATATTGGTTCCTTTAAAAACATCTGAAGGGAGTAAGCACTGGTATCACGGTGAAAAGAAAACGCCTGCCATGCTTCCAGCATGCTTCGGTAAAAAAAAGGGGGGACCGATGTCATATCCACGTGCTTCGTGTTGAGAAGAAAGAGCTCGTCACCATAGCCAAGTTTCCCAGCTTGCTTAAGCAAGCAATGGGTAAAGGCTTTCCATGGGATGTCGGAGTATAGAAGCCTTTGTGCTGAGAGGAGACAGAAAGCGATCACTTTGCTCGTTACCTCAATTAGCCCCTGTCCACCCTCTGTAGTCAGTAGGCTTAGTATTCCTGGCCGGAGCCAGTGTTTCCCCCCCAGAAAAAGTCCACAAAAAGACTTTGAAGTTTTCTTTGGATAAAAGCTGGGGCCTGTAGTGCCTTAAAAACATGCCATAGCATTGATGCCGCAAGATTATTAATGACTAAAGTACGACCCCGGAAGGAAAGCTGCTTCAATAGTCCCCTCCATTTTGTTAACCGCTGCTCAGTTTTGGTAATCAGCGATTCCCAGTTTTTTGAAATAAAAACTGGAATTCCAAGAAAGACACCGAGGTAGTGTATTCCTTCATTGGTCCATTCAAGTAAAGCTGCCCTGGCAGGGTTGGAGGGGTAGTCTCATTCTGTGGACCTAAATAAAAAGCTTTGCTCTTTTCCATATTAACTTTAGTCGAGCTAGCCAGGCTAAATTCCTTGACAGATTCAACCAAAGCACGAACATCGTCATCTGAGTGCACAAGTGTACAGAGATCATCCGCATCAGCAATGGTTTTTACGGGATTTTCTAACGGCAGAGGATAAAACCCTTGCAGCCGCGTGCGTAAACGATGTAGTAAAGGTTCAATTGATAGGGAGTATAGAAGGCCAGACAGGGGGCACCCTTGACGGATACCCCTGGTAACAGGGAAAGGCTGACTTGGGATGTTATTTACTTTGAGCACACTAAAAATATTATTATACAATAGTTTGATATAGCAAGTAAAATTTTCCTAAAAAACCAAACCCCCGTAAAACAGCAAAGAAATAAGAATGATCAATTGTGTTGAAAGGTTTTTCTTGGTCTAAAAACACCAGACCAACATTTCTATGTTCAGCAATACAAGTATCGATCATGTCACGGACAATAAAAATACTATCGTGTATTGTCCTTTTAGGAATGCAATAAGATTGATCTTATTGATAAAATTAGAGATTGCAGCGCAGTACAATCTCCTCAATCAAAGGTTTAAGGTGGTTGGCAAGAACTTTCGAGAAAATCTTGTAGTCCGTGCAGAGGAGCGAAATGGGATGCTAATTTTTAAGTTGCTGGAGGTCTCCTTTCTTAGGTATGAGAGCGAGTGTGGCCCTGCGACAGCTAAGTGGTAACAAGCCTGACCGTAGGCTATCAACCAGGAGGTCAAGCAGCTCAGGTCCGAACATATCCCAGAAGGCTTTGTAAAACTCTGTCGGGATTCCATCAAGTCCAGAAGCTTTACCTGTGGGCAAAGTTTGCAAAGCAATCGAAAGTTCGTCGAGAGTCACTTCCTTGTCAAGTTTTTGACATGCATATTCAGACAAGGTGGGCAAAGAGGTGGTTAAGGAACGAATCATGTCTTCCTTAGTGTTTCTGGCACAATACAAGTCAGAAAAGTATTGTTTGGTCAAGTTCCTAATGTCTTTTGGATCGTGTATTGCTCGGCCTCCTGGTGCCCGCAGCGAAGCTATTTGCTGGTTTCTCATTTTTTGCGCTTCTAACGCAAAAAAAAAAACTTGGAAGGAGTATCGATAAAGCTGTAGTTCTCCATTCGCAGCCTTATTAGAGCCCCTCTGGCTTGTTTTGTACAGAGTTGAGCGAGGAGGGCTTTCTTTGTTGTTAGTAGAGAACTAGTCCTTTCAGCACTGGGAGTTTGAAGGCTTGACTGGAGAGACAATATTTCTTTAGCAATTAGAGATTGCAGCGCAGATTCATTCTTGGTACAAAAGGAGCTATATTGCTGGCAATAGGTCCTGATATGGGTTTTCGCATTGTCCCACCATTGTGCGAGGCAGGAGTAGGAAGGCTTCCGTAGTTGTAAAACTTCCCGAAAGGCTCGGAAGGCGATAGGAAAAGCGTCATCTTGCAGAAGGCTCGCATTGAAGGTCCAATGGGCAGTGCCACGACTTCAAACTGGGGAAAGTATATGAAGAACAACCATGTGATGGTCCGAAAAGCCACTTGGGGTGATGTCAACATGGTCGATGACATTTAAAGAGTCATTATTGATGTAAAATCTGTCTATCCTTGCAAGAGATTGCCGGCCATTTGCACATCGGCACCACGTGTATTGTCGTGCAGATGGGTTCTGGAGTCTCCATACATCCATAAGGGAGAATTTGGACAAAACCCTCTTTGAGGGTGCCGTACTTGATGGGTGGGGCTCTTCTCCATTACGATCAAGGGTGGGATACAATGTGCAATTAAAGTCCCCACACAGACAAACAAGACCATCAAAATCAAGGTGTGTGAGGAACAATTCCAACTGTGTGAAGAAAACTAGTCTTTCTGTGCTCGTACTGGGTGAATATACATTTATTAAAGTGTGTTTATAACCATTATAAAGGAAATTAACTGAAACTAAATGCCCTTTAATAATCTCCTTAAAAGTGACATTTTCAGGACAGAAAGAGGGATTTAAATAAATAGCCACTCCAGTACTAGGACAGGTCAGGCTACTAAAGAACCATTGTCCTTTCATGATGCGAGTCCATTCGCTCGAGCACGAAGAGCTACATCTTGTCTCTTGCAAAAGAACAACATCAAAATGTTTTTGCTCGACAAGCAACTTTACCTGAGCTTTGCGCAGGGGTGAACGTCCCCCATTTATATTTGAGGTTACAATAGAGAAGGTCATGGTGTAGGTAGGGAAGGTTTGTCAGGTAAAAGGAAGTTGGGTCATGCTTGTAGCTCTTTCCGAGCTTTCAATACACACTTCCTAAGGCGAAATACCTGTGACTCAGTCACACCAAGTTGTTCAGCCTTGAGGAGGAGACGTCTTGAAGAGGTTATAAAGCCAGACAGGTTCGGGAAGAAGGTTGTAATCTTAACGAATTTCTTCTGAAAAGCGTCCTGAAGAAACTGGAGAATTTCCATGGGTGATAAATCATCATCACCCTCCAGTTCCTTGGCGATTGCTGGGTCGTTCCAGACCTCGCTACCAGCACTAGAGGCAAACGACGAGGCCCCATCTGAGTCGTAATCCGAATGGTTTTTATTTTTCTCCTCACACACTGAAGTCGATGCTCTCACAACGGGAAAATCGTCTTCTGTTAAAGGTGAAGCTGTTGCCACAGCGGGAGTTTTAAAGACCGTAACAGGGATTACCGTTTTTGTATCGGAGGCTTCGCACTCTCCCTCTGGGGCTGTTACTTCTTCCTCCTCCATCACCTCAGACACTTCGTCCTCAGCAGGGCGCGCGACGAGAGCAGGTTTGTGGTTCTTGATTTTACTGTCAGTGACCGGGGTGGTGACCACCACATCTCGGGGCGTTGCGCTCGGTCCTTGTTCGTGAGAGGAATGAACGGAAACGTCTCCTCCCTTTTCAGCGAACACACTGAACCTATTCTGCAGCAGAGGACCAGCTGGAGGAGCTTCTGTTTCTAGGATAGAAACATTGCGTTCATTCGACGGCGCTATCTTTTTCGAACAGCTCGCCTGTGTGTCCTCACTTCCGCTTCCTCTTTTATAATTCCTCTTGGAGGACACGGTGATAAAACCCGCGTCATCAGCTGGGGAATTATCGGTTTCCGCGCTCGAATGTGAAGGTCGATCTCCCGTTGCAGATGCGCCATTATTATTACTAATATCGACTCTAGATGTGCCACTAGAATCGGCGCTTGTTCCTGACTGTCTATATGTGCCACCGGATATATACTTCGGGCAAGCACCTTTTAAATGTCCGAAGGCACCACACGTGAAACACGTCATTGTCTCTGTTGCGATGTACATTCTGTAATTCCGATTTTCAACTACCTATGTAGCTGAGGCATTGAGCGATTGAGCGTTGTTTTTTAACACCATGTAACAGTGCCGCCGGAAGGACATGATATGGCGGACTGTGGAATCCGAACACAAATGAAAAGGAATCATGGAGATTTTTGACACCACCGTGCCAAACTGTTTTAAAACGGACAAGATCTGTTCACTTTTAACGAAAGGTGGCAAATTTAATAAAGTGATTTTCACCGCCGGTGAGTCCAACATACTAACGGTAACGAAAATATCTGGCGGTAAAGACAAACCGGTTTCAACCGCCTGAGCGACGTCGCGCTCCTCGGAAAGAAAAACAACAACTCCAACAACTCGTTGGTTCATCTTTGAAGCTGTTAACACATTTTCGAAACCAACGAGTTCTCCCAAGCCCGTCACGACGTCCTCAACCCGAACTCCATCGGGTGGACTAACTATCACCGCATTCTTGCAAGTAAGTAACTCGTAAACGCCATTCTGCAAACGACTGTTCGCCATAGCTGAAAACAAAGGAAGCAAAGACCTGTCACGAGCAGAATTCGCAGGCGAAGGTAAAATAAAATAAAGAATGAAAATATAAGGAAAAAGAAGAGTATAAGGAAGAAGCTAAATCACCGATAAACGGCAGGTCGATGAAAACAAGGCAGATGGAAAGTAGGCCCGGAAACCGAAGGTTCCAAGGAAAACCCACAAAGCACCTACCGTGCGTGCTCTCCCAATCTCTCGTCTCAGCAGGAAGGGAAACAGGGGGGGAAACTCCACAAACACGAACAGTGATACGGAGGGAAACGAAATGGGGATAGGAACGACAACAACACAACACAGTACTCACAGCTGCACACACGAAGCCGCCATGATGCCACACCTCACCAACGAACAGCAGGGGGGGGAGAGAGAGAGAGAGAGAGAGAGAGAGAGAGAGAAAGAGAAAGAGAGAGAGAGAGACAGACAGACAGACAGACAGACAGACAGACAGACAGACAGACAGACAGAGAGACAGACAGAGAGACAGAAAGAGACAGAGAGAGACAGAAAGAGAGACAGCGAGAGACATACATACATACAGACAGAGAGAGAGAGAGAGAAGAAAGAGGGGGAGGGGGAGGGGGAGGGGGAGGGGGAGGGGGGAGAGGGTGGGGGGAGTTAGCGGAGAGAAAATGTTATTCTTCATGAAACACACACACACACACACACACACACACACACACACACACACACACACACACACACACACACACACACACACACCCAAAATTTTTCATTTATCAGTATTGGCAGATTGAAGCCAGTGTGATTACCGACTCCAGTACTTGTTATATACAACCCAACAACCTTGAGTCCCTTTAACCCTTGTTTTGAGGGAATTTTAATAAAATAATGAGAAAAATAATGTTGCATTATAGATGTTTGAACGAGATGTGCATCAACACGAATCTGAATAAACAGAACATAAAAGACTTCTCAATTTGACCTTTCCTTCATCCCGTGTGAAAAAAAAAAGACTCCAACTGTTACAACGTTTCTTTTCTCCATTCTCTTGGTTCTCCATTATTGCATCCCTCACGTAATGTCCTTGATCGTATCTCTGATTGAATTTTTTTTTTAACTGAGCCTCTTCCTGGTGGCAGAGTTACTCTCTTCATCAAAGACTATATTCCTTACTCTCCATGCACTGCCCTCTCTCCCCCACACCCCCAGGAATCTCTGGCTATGACTTCCCCCTCTACCTCCACCTCATGTTTGTGTACGTGCTGTTCCGTCCACCAAACAGTGATGACTCCATTTACATCTCGCTCTCCGGAAACATGGACCAACTTCTATCTTCTCATCCCAACTCTCTCTTCCTCATACATGGTGACTTCAATTGTCATCTTGCCAGTTGGCTGGGTGTGGGTGCCTCTCCCACATGCCATGGAACTTCAGCAAAAGACTTCTGTGACTCATTGGGACTGACTCATTCGGTCAACTTCCTGACCCAGATCTCAACCAGTGGTACTCCATCTCTTCTGGATCTGATTTTGGCCAATTTCATGGAGAATACCTGCTGGTCTTCCTCCGATCCAATCGGTTCATCTGACCACGTGCTTGTCAAAGTGGACATCTCTATGGCTGTTATTAGAAAACCACCTCAGCACCATCAAGTCTAGCATTTCACTCATGCTGACTGGCAGGGTCTCCAAGCAGCCATCAAACTTCAACACTGGTCTCCCATCTCTACTTTCTCCAACATCAACTCATCCTGGGAATTCCTTCAAAGAAAGTTGCTCTCCCTCATGCACAGATTTATCCCATGTCGTCTTCAGTTGTCCTACCCTCCCTCCCGCCCATGGTACACTGAAGCTTGTGGTGAGGCAGTTGTCCTGAAACAACTTGCCTTCCCCTCATGGAAGGCTAATCCAACTGAAGCCAACTCAGTTCCTTCCACAAAGCTTGGAACAAGTGTCTTCCCTGAGGAGAGGCAGAACATCTTTCTAATCTCAAGTCTGAAATCTCAAACCTGTCTCCCTCCAAATCCAAGTGGCATCTCGTTAAGTCTGTTTCTGGTGTATGTTCCCCCTCCATCCCCTCCTGTCAAACCTCGACTCAGATTCTGGAACCGGTCCAGACAGCATCAGCCCAAGTGTCCTAAAAACGTACCCTGCTACTCTTGCTCACCCTCTCTCTGTTCTATTCACCCTCTCATTTGCTCAAGGTCTTCTGCCATCTGCTTGGAAATCAGCAAACATCACCACTCTGCATAAGACAGGTGTAAAAACAGATCCCTGCAACTACAGACCAATCAGCCTTCTCCCAATCATCAGCAAGGTTATGGAATCCATCATCGCTTCCAACATTAAATCCTTCCTCTTCTCCAATGGCTTGATTTCGGATCATCAATTTGGATTCAAACCAGGTCACTCTACCCTGGATATGCTGCTTCTGCTCTCCCAACAATGGATGGAGATCTTTAATAACCTGGTGTTGGCTTAGCAGTTTGGGTCGTGGCTTGGGATCCTCGGATCCTGAGTTCAAGTCCCGTTTCCCGCTGAATTAACACCAGGGGGTTGACTCAGCCTATCATCCTTCTGAGGTTGGCAAAATGAATACCAGTGTCGCAGCCAAAAGGTTGCACACAAAGGAAAGGGGTGTTGACGGGTTTATTAAATCTGGTATTGGTGTGATGCAGCACGATGGGCCGAATGGCCTCCACCTGCACATCATTTCCTTGTCATCCATGTAATGCCAGACATGAAATCAGAGCCATGTCACGAGACATATCTCGTGCTTTTGGCACGGTCTGGCACCCTGCCCTGCTCACCAAATTCTCTTCCTCTGGTATCCAAGGATATCTCCACTCATGGCTCGCAGACTTCCTCTCCTGTCGCAGCCAATGTGTGGCCCTAAATGGAGTTCTCTCATCCCCCCTTCCTGTCCTAGGCTGGAGTTCCTCAAGGTAGCGTTCTGGGCCCTGTTCCTTTTCTGGTTTTCAAAGTTCTCTCCGACTCTCTGGAAAATCCTCTGTATCTCTTTGCTGATGACTCCACCCTCTGCCGTACCATCTGTCATACCTCAGATCAGCAAGCATGAGCCTCTTCACTCTCTGCAGATCTGGATAAAATCACAAGCCAGTCCAACATGTCTTTCTTTCTCTCACATTCTTCCTGTCTCGTGGAACATGTCTTTCAATCCTGAAAAATCTCACACTCGCACGATGTCTCTCCGAAAGGACCATCTGGAAAACCACTCCATCTACTTTCTCAACAATCTTCTTGAAGAAGTCCTTTCATTCAAGCTTCTGGGTTTCACTTTCTGCCATGATTTTTTCTGGGAAAGCCACATTTCCAACCTGACCTCCAAAGCCAGTCGCCAACTGGGCATCCTCAGTCGTGCAAAGCCCTTCCTCAGCCCACCTGAGCTCCTGACCAAATAGAAAGTTTTCGTCCACAGCCTGATAGGGTATTGCTCTCCCCTATGGGATGGTGTTCCCGTCTCTCACCTTTCTCGGCTTCATGCTGTGGAAACCAAGGAATTTAGGATCATTCGTATGTCCCTCGATGAAGCTGAGTGTTTGGGTCTCTCACTCTCTCTCACCCCAGGCAGCTCAGTGGTCTTTCTGTCTTCTACCGTCTCCTCTCGGGCCTCGCTCCCCCTGCTCTGTCTGAGATATGTCCCCGTGCTCAATGTCCGCCAACAACCCCCTTCTGGTAAAAGTACCAAAATCACGAATCACTGCTCACCTTCACTCTTTCATTCCTTTTTTCCCAGCCTTTGGAACAAACTCACACACACTCTTCAATCCCACTCTTCCCTCCAGGTCTTCAAAATAGGTGTTCACCACCACTACCTCTTATCTTCCCTCATCCAAAACCACGATCTTTTCTACCCCCACGAATCCAACCCAAACCCACCTCCTTCAAATTCCCTGCTTTCCTTCCTGAAAGTCCCTGTAGTGATCACACAAAAAGGGTAATCAAAGTGATGTTAAAAAAGTGAAATTGCACAACATTTTCAGCGGGCGAGGCATCATCAGATGGACTGCACGCCACCACAGGCCCAACGCAGTCAGTCGATCACACGCAAAGGTTAAACAAAGCGACATCGTCCAAAAATGAAGGTAAGGGTTATGAGACTCTCGAGGTTATCATATGTGCAGAAATGAAATGAAGCCACAGACATTGGCGTCTCTGGGCGTTTATAAGCGGTTCGAAGGTTTTAAAATAAGTGAGGAAAGTGAAAAAACATTTTTGAGCATTTTATCGTTAAGAAATCGTTGCGACCTGTTCTAACGTCGCAAAGCAGTCTTCACTCGTACTGCGGCAGTTAAATAAATTAAATGAATTTGTTCAAATAATGACTTTATCTCCAAAATATTTACTGTTTAACGTAGAACAACCCTCGAGACATAGAAAAGTTCGTCGCCCAGGAAATAAACATTCCAGATAATCCACCTCGTTACCTGCTCGTCTGTGCACGCGTCTCATGGTACATCGGCTCGCAGTCCATGTAAACATGATAACTTTATTTTAATGCGTCTGTTTTTCGCCAAATTTATTTTCAATACCTGTCGAGTACCTCGTGACGTCCCCAAAAAATGTAAACAAAAGTTGAATAGATCCTGCGAGCAAGCAGTCCCCTCCATGAACGTAATGCATTGCCAGGCCATGGGTGCATACCATGTTGGATCTCTATCAAGCCGATCTTGGCCCATGCCCGCGGCAGTTAGATAAATTAGATAAACGAGCAGAGTACCCCCCCCCCCCCATTCGGGGGATCTTGGTCCAATCATGTAACACATTCATCTGATGCATACCTTTATTTGGGCGGTGGATAGGCAACTGACAACTCTGTATACGCAAATTAAATAACCTGGGTTATGTGCATGAAGCAAAAACATACCTACTGCTTATAATTCAAAACACCTCACTGTACTAGAAAAAATGGGGACAGGAACACTGTACTGTAAATGGTGGAGACTTGTAATACCCTTCCCCACCCGGAGGCAGCGCTACACGAAACACATTTACATAGAGAATTTGCATCCACCCCGACCCCTCAAGACCACCAGCAAAGATAAAAACACCCCGAAACACTAATTAGGGTCATGCTGATCCTCTGTAGCAAGTCTGGATGTAATCGGCTCAGAACTGGAAGAGGATTTGTGTGACAAACAAACAAACCCACAGACACACAAACAAACAAACACCAGTCTGTGAATTATAGTAAGGATTCATTTGAATAATGACCACAAAATAGTTGCTGCTGAACGTAGAACAACCCTTGGGACATCGAAAAGATTAATCACCCATGAAATAAACATTACAGATAAGCCGCCACCCTGCCTGCAGGTCCAAACGCGTGGTCACATGAAACATCGTCTCGCGGTCTGCGCAAACATTATAACTTTATTTTCAAACGTCCATTTTTCACCAGATTTGCTTTGATTCCCTTTGGAGCACTTCGCCAAACCTTCCAAAATATAGACACAGATCTGGCAGATGCTTTGGATAGCCAGTCCCACTGGGGGACAGGGTGCGATGTCAAGCAGTGAATGCATCTCATATAGTGTCTTCTTATAGGTCCATCTCGGTTATTTGAAATCTAATGCATTTTCCTTCTGAAAAAGGCATTTTTGTCGGATTGTCACACAATTTGTTGCAGTCGAGTCTGAATCTGTGTCAGCAACTATAAAAAGTGGAACTCGAAATCAAATTGGAGTTAAGTATGGGGCTGCCTCGAGAAGCCTCATATAATTTGGTGAGGTGTCATTTGGTGAGAACATTCGAGAAGCCTCATATAATCCCCATACAAAATCTCTATACGACCCGAATAAATCAAATTTCAACACATTTTCACGGAAGTTGTTTTCATTGAGTCTGAACGTACATTAGCAAATGCCAAAAGGTAAAAATAGAAATTGAATAAAACTTAAGATAAAGTCATGAGGCCATTCGAAGTAAAAACCTCCATTCTCAAGAGAAATCCTTTCCAACGTCGTAAAACACAATTTTAAAGCGTCCATGCACAATCCTTATGTAATCCAACCGCTGAAAACACCAGGCATGTGATGAAATACATAACTTGGGTGAAAAAAACATCATTTCGACACCTTTTATTGGCAGAAATCCGGCGCGGCCGCGCATCGAACTGAGGCCTAACTCGCAACGGCGTCAGCTCGACCCGATCTTAAAATATGAAATGAAAAAAAAAAAAAAAACTTACCTTCTTCTCGGGACACCCTTAATGTCTCTCCAAACACTCATAACAACTGCAGGAGCCCTTGGCAGTTGTCTCACGACAGTCTAAACCCAGCTCACGTTCCCTGCTAGTGGGTGAACAATCCAACGCTTGGCGAATTTTGCTTCAAAATGGCCAATTAAGACCCCTTCGAAGGACGGCGAGGTAACCGAGGATGAGAGTGACGTAACCGAGGATGAGAGCGAGGTGTCCGAGAATGCACATGATAAAGGAAATAATTAAATAAGGCCGTTAATTATCTTCAAAAGGGGTGTTTTAATTAACCCAAACACCCAGTTTTCACTTTTGCACTTCCTTGGAGTTTTCTTTGTCTGCGTACAAAGTTTCAGGGGGCTAGGTTTCATGGTTTTGGAGTTATGGAGGAGACACACTGACACACGGACACATAAACACTGACATTTATAACTAGCAAATACAACCTGTCGCTTCACTGAGGGGATTATTAAAGGGGGGTGAAAGAGGGAGAAGAGGGAGGGGTGGGATAGAGGGAGGGAAGGGAGGGAGAGAGGAGAGGGGAGCATGAGGATGGAGGGGAGGGGAGAGAGAGGATGGAGGGGAGGGGCAGAAAGAGGAGAGGAGAGTGGAGGAGGGAAAGAGGGAAGGGAGGGGGAGCAAGGGGGAGCGACAAGGTAGGAAAAGTGGAGGAGTGAGGAGGGGTAAAGAAGGGTGGAAGAGCAAGGAAGGAGGGGTGGGAAGAGTGACACCTCACCAAACGTTGTTATACACTCAGGGAAAGGGGGGGTGGGAGTGAGGAGGATGGGGGAGAGATGGGAGAGTGGGAGAGGGTTTGGAAGGAAGTATGATGGCAGGGGTTCTCCACTTGCTTTTGTTAGTGGGACTTGTGGAGAATTTGGAGTGGGGTGGGGGGTAGTACAGGATTGAACGAAATGGGGTACGTCACAACAGCACATTAATACAGCACACGGAGACTGATGGGAGATGCCCATGGGGGTGCAGAGGGGTGGGGTAAGCATAAGGGGAGGTAGAGGGTAGGCAGCGACAATGGGAAGGGAAGGCAGCAAGAGGGCAAGGGAAGGTAAGGCAGTGTAAGGGGAAGAGAATGTGGTGTGAGGAGAAGGGAAGGGAAGGCAGTGTGAGGGGAAGGGAAGGTGGTGTGAGGGGAGGGAAGGGGAGGTAGCGCAAGGGAAGAGGAAGTCAGTGTGAGGGGAATGGAATGGAAGGCAGCATGAGGGGAAAGGAAGGCAGCGTGAGGGGAAGGGAAGGCAGCGTGAGGGGTGGGGAAAGGAAGACAGCATGGAAAATTGATGGGCTGGGAGTGTGGCTTGTTGACAGTAGGTATCGTCGTGAAGGGCGTCGTGGGTGCTGGTAGCTCGCCGGCCAGGGTAGGCCATGGGCCCTGAGGGGTGAGGTAAAGGGATGGGCTTAGATATCCAGGGAAGGGGCTCAGAACGCCAATTGCCAGTGGGGGCAACGGAAATGGGATGTGGGTGGGGGGGGGTAGAGCCGGAGAGAGCTCCCCCAATAATTCAGAATGGAGAGCAGGTAAGCTCGGTAGTGGCCTCAGTGGCCTAGAGGTGCCATTTTCTAGTACGCAGGTGGGCAGACCTGAAGGTGGAGTCATACTGCCCAGCCACGAGATTGTGCGATGGCACAGAAAGATAATTTGATGGCTCGGCCCAAATTTGATGAAGCAAAAATCTGTGGAACGACAGGCAAATTGGTTGCATGGTACTACTGGAGGAAGGGCTGTAATGGTAAAAAAAAATAAACCAGTTTTGTTGATGTTTGGATAGTCAGGATGCTCCCACTTAGTACCATTGTTTTATGTCTGTGGCCGCTGGGATAACAGAGTAGGGTAATTAGATTTTGCGTGGACCCATTGTGTCCCAAATTTTTTAGCTTATCTGGAATTTGAATTCCAGATAAAGTATTGTCATCGTGTACCATCCGTTCGTCTCCTATTTCGATTTCTCTGGCCAAACAACTGGGCCAATCCAGCAGAAATTTGGCAGCAATGTTCCGCTCCTGACTGGGAACGGGGATTGCAAAGCTCATTCAACATGAGGCTAAAGACCCTGTCACACCTTGATGATTTAGCCAACGTATGCCGACATATGAAAAATTTGTCTAAAACGCTGGCACACGTCGAATACGTTATGGGTAAGTTTTGAAAATGTTAAGAGCACGCTGGTATACGTCGTAGTATGTTGGCATACATCGTAGTACGCTGGCATACGTCTTTGTACGCTCGCATACATCATAGTAAACAGAGCTGTTGGACAAATTTTCCATGCTTGAAATTATTCGACCTATGCCAGCGTATGACTCACACGTTCCGCATAAGCCGGCCATAATTTGTAGGCACATTACGCGATCGTTGACACACGTCAACACACGTTACTTGTAAGTTACTCATAAGTTGAAACACGTCGAGGTAATGTTTAGCGTACCCGAAACATTTCTAACCTATGAGTAACGTGTTGTAGGCACGTTCGGCGATCATTGACACACGTTACTTGTAAGTTACTCATAAGTCGAAACACGTCGAGGTAATGGTTAGCGTCAGTGTTCCAGACTCCCTGTTTTTTTGTTTTTTTTTCGGTTTGACGGTGATGTTGACACTTCAATTTCGAGTGTGGTTATGATTTAAATCGTTGAGCGGCAGCCTATTAATTATATTATATTATATTATAACCGCACTCGAAATCGAAGTGTCAACATCACCATCAAACCGAAAAAAAAAACAACAAAACAGGGAGTCTGGAACACTGATGCTAACCATTACCTCGACGTGTTTCGACTTATGAGTAGCATGTGTCGACGTGTGTCAACGATCGCGTAACGTGCATACAACTTATGGCCAGCGTATGCGGAAGGTGTGAGTCATACGCTGGCATACATCGAAAAATTTCAAGCATGTTAAAATTTGTCGACAGCGCGGCGTACTACGACGTATGCCAGCGTGCTTCAGCGTGCTCTTAACGTATACAAAACTTACCCATAACATATTCGGCATGTGCCAGCGTATTCGGCAAATTTTTCATATGTCGGCATACGTTGGCTAAAACGTCAAGGTGTGACAGCGGCTTCACACTTCAATGTCTCGTGCGGTTATGATTTGAATCGTCGAGCCGCAGCCTATTAATAGCCTACGCCACGTGATCGTCGGCGATACGCTGCCACGCTATGCATAAGTTAGACTATCGTTGCGCATAGGTTGTGAACGCCGACAACACACTCAGTATTCGTTGATATAAGTTATCTATATGTTATCGAAACTTTCTGTGTATGTTACTTATACGTTATGCATACGTCCAACTCGTTATGAATACGTCCAAAACTGGAAAAAAACATCAATAGTTCAGCGTACGCCAGCGTTTTACATACATTTTGGTACCTTGCCATATGCTGGCGAAAACGTCAAGGTGTGACAGGGCCCTAAGATAGGGATGTTAAATTGCAGAGGCCATTCTGATGACATGACCGGAAGTATGACAAAATGGTGGTCGCATCAATTCTGAAGACCTACCAGTCAGAATGCTACCAAATTTGAGAGGGCAGGGATGTTAAATTGTGGAGGTCATGCCACTCATGTAACCAGAAATATGTCAAAATGGCCGACTTCGTCAATTTTTGGGAAAATCGCATAAATTCCTTGAAAAATGTTCTCCAGACCCAACAGTCAGAATACTACTAAATTTGGGTTACAACATTAGGCCAGGGACTAGATAAGCTACAGGTCCAGTGGGCCTATTTTTAGTACAGGGAGAAGCACGCCCACCCCCCCCCCCCCATTGGGCTGCTCCACCGGCAAGCCTTTTGGTGCCACGTCATCTCGTTAGTTTGTCATCGTGTGTGTTTTCGTTTCCTCCCGGGAGATAGGATATTTAGACGTATTACTGGACCTGGGAGGGATAGATTAGCTCGCAGAATCACAGGGCTTAGAGGGACAGGAGCTAGGTGAGAGTTAAGTTAGAGGGATTAGTGGGTTAGCTTGGGCTAGGTTAGGGCCAAAGCCAGCCATCTGATCTGTAGCTCCCACACATCCCTACCCCTATTACAGAATGAGTATAACACCACAGAGAGGCCAGGCAGCATCATCTGCCAGCCTGGTTGGCTTTGCCTTATTTGCTTGAATTGCCTGGGCTTTTGCGATGCCTTCTCCTTGCCTTTGCCATGCCTGTTGCCCTGCCCATTGCCTGCCGCTCTTGTCATGCCTCCCCAAGGACCCATTGATCAAGAGCCGAGGACCACTTGTTTTGTTGCCATGCCGACCTGCTGCCGGCCATTAAGGATTGTTTTTGGCCAAGGACCATTTGATGGCCACGTTGGCCTGCTGCCCAGAAGGGGGCTGAAGAACATTTTAATTGAGCACCCTGGACCAGTGTGGGGTTTGTATGTAATGTAAAGTGTTGGAGACCACCTGGATATGTGTTTCGTAATTGAATTTATAAGTGTGTAAGTCGAGATACGTGCATCATATGACTGTGTATAACAATTAATCAACACAACGTATTAACTTTCATTATTTTCAAAGGAGAGACATGTATGTGCACAAATAAATGTCACATTGAGGGATTCAATAGGCAAGGTAATTGTGTTAAAGGGATCTACATCCAATATGTACAGGAGCTGGCAGACTCGGGATGAGTCTGATACAGAGGAGGTAGTCGTGTTGCCATTATGGAAATAGACCCTGCAGTGGAGCATTCAACACATAAAATGGGTGGGAGAAAGAGGGAGGGGAGGGAGAGAGGATGGAGGGGCAGGAGAGAAGAGGGAGGGAGAGTGGAGGGAAAGAGTGAGGAGGGATGGGGGAGTGAGCAAGGAGGAGTGGGGGTGCTATGAATGGGGGAAGAGTGAAGGAGGAAGTCGAGGAGAGCGACACCTCACCAAACGTCACTAAACACTCCATGCTCACACATGCAGTGACCTTTGCACCCCTCCAGTTGGCTCATTCCAAATAGGATTTGTACATGCTACGATCACGGGAAGCCGTTTTAAATTCAAAGCTAAAGCATCAGTCCTTAGCAGTACCCTTAACAGAGGGGGAGAGGTGGGAGGGAGAAAGAGAGAGGGGTGTGATAGAGAGGAAAGGGAGAGAGAAGGAGCAGGGTGCGAGAGAGACGGGGATGAGAGGGGGGAGAGGGGTCGGAGAGAGAGCGGGAGAGGGGTAGGAGAGAGAGGGAGATGAGAGGGGGAGAGGGGTCAGAGAGAGCAGGAGAGGGGGAGAAGGGTGGGAAAGAGGGAGAGGAGTCGGAGAGAAAGAGGGTGAGGAGGGAGAGTGGTGAGAGAGGGAGAGGGGAGGGAGAGTGGTGAGAGAGGGAGAGGGGTTGGAGACAGGAGGGAAGAAAGAGGGGAGGGTTAGGAGGGGGAGAGGAAAGGGGGGATTCCGGCACATGTGATGCCTAGTTTAACATCCATCCGAGAGATGACACACACATTGATGAATCACCCTGCCTGTGAAACACCAGGATGACAGTTTATAGCTGGGTTGGGATTCAAACTCAGGCTAGACAGCTTACATTGGGCATGCGTACCTTTCGGCTATCCTGCACTGATATGGCGATTTATTGCTTTGTAACCACTGAAAAAATTTTTTACTCATTGTTATAATCTAATATATTTTGCCTTTCTAACTCCAGAGATGTCCCCATTGAGAACCAAGCCGCGGTATCGCCATGGAAGCTTGTCGGGAACAAAACTAGTAGAGCGCTCACCAAGTTGCTTAAATACTCAAGCAAGCACTCAAACAAAATGGTTGAAAGACTTTTTTTTTTTTAAAGTTTAAATTTTTTTATGTGCAGCTATCAATGTTGAAGTGATGGGTCGTATAATGAAAGCAGATCGTATCAAAAGAGGAAACATCATGCAAAATGAGTTTGCACATTTTCAGTGGGCGAGTAATATATTAATACACCAGCAAATACAACAAGGAGGGGGAGAGAGAGAGAGAGAGAGAGAGAGAGAGAGAGAGAGAGAGAGAGAGAGAGAGAGAGAGAGAGAGAGAGAGAGAGAGAGAGAGAGAGAGAGAGAGAGAGAGAGAGAGAGAGAGAGAGAGAGAGAGAGAGAGAGAGAGAGAGAGAGAGAGAGGTGAGGAGGGTTGGGGGAGTGAGGAAGAGGGGACAATGAAGGGGGAAAGAGCGGGGAAGGGGATGGGTGGGGAGAGCGTTGCTCACCAAATGTCGCTCTAAACTGCGGGAGGGAGGGGTGTGTGTGTGTGAGAGAGAGAGAGAGAGAGAGAGAGAGAGAGAGAGAGAGAGAGAGAGAGAGAGAGAGAGAGAGAGAGAGAGAGAGAGAGAGAGAGAGAGAGAGAGTTGTGGGAGGAGAGTGCTGCATTTAGAGAAAGGTGAGGGTAGGAGGTGGTGTTCGAAAAGAAAATAATGTTATGTTTGAATTAATTTTCTGAAATTTGTGGAATTTGCTTTTAAGTTGGAAGTTGTGAGTTACATTGTATAAATAAAGGTGGAAAAAGTCTGATTGAATGCAATTTAATTCCTTGCTATAAGGTAACAAAAGGTGAAATTTTTGAATCGTGGGTGTAGACTTTGTCTCGGCACGAGGCAACATGGCACGGATCGAGTCGCATCACACTTGCCGCACGACCTGATAGTAACAAGTGTCAAGTGCACATGAGCACATTGTCTCTGCCCTGCTGATTATTATCAGTTCGGAGGTTTCAGCAGAAATAATACATTTCACAAAAGGGACACATTGACCCTAGATGTGACATGATGCTGACGTCATGCATATAATATGTCTGTAATGAAATGGTTCACACCGTGAGATCTTTAATGTCTGCCAGTAACCTCTGCTCGAATATGGGACACTCAGCTTAACATCCCATTTACTGAGTTGATCCTGCGTCGGAGTGGTAACCCGTCCAGGATTGTACTCCTTAGCCAATGAAATGCTAAATGCTAAATGCACCAGGATCACAGTTTATAGTCGTCGGGAATCGAACCCAGACCACAGGGAGCTCAACGGCGAGTCCACCAACTTCGAGGGCTCTTGCTCGCCCAGTGTCGATCACGTTACATCGAACAATCCATTGTGACGGAGATCTGTTTCGGTAAACGCTATTCCTGTTCACAGCAAATTGTTGGCATTGTTGTCGGTATTGTTGGAGCATTTAAAGGAAGGAATCCCCGGAGCACCTCATTCTGCTGCTTGCTGCTCCAGGTAGGTCCGTGTACCTGCGGATAACACCATCATTTGTATGACTGCATTGGAACCTGAACCCAAACCTTGGTTCGTTCGACGTCTTGTTTGTCCTGTAGGATTCTCTCCGAGGTGGACTAAGAACCAACCGTTCAAGATGCTGGACATGTCCGAGTTCGGCGAGGCGGCGCTGTTCCTGCGCAAGAGTGAAAAGGAGATCATGCAATCTCAGACTACGGCTTTTGATGGTGCGTGAGTGCAGGACGACAGCAACGTGCACGAACTCATCACGCATGGCATGATCACCTCGGTTTGCTGAGACTAAACACGTATTTCCAAGAGATGATGGAACGGGGATGTTGCAAAGTGTGATCCCGACTTGTGCAGGTAAGAAGCGCTGTTGGGTTCCTGATGACAAGGAAGCTTATCTGGCTGCCGAGATCAAGGAGGTATCTGGGACCAACGTCACCGTGGAAACCGCTGATGGAAACGTGAGACCCTCAGACAGGTGTAATGAACCCAGGCTAAGTTGGTGGCTTGACGTAGATTTCTCTAAATTCGGTGCTTCAAGACAAACATGGTCATTCTGGAGTCAAAATTAATCCTTCATTCCATTCCGTGAATGTCTTTCATGTTCTTTTTGGCGTTTCGTACCGATTCACCTGTGTTCTTGTTTTCAAACCTCAATTTCAGTTGGAATTCCATTGTGAAGATATTTCCTTTGGTACCTGCTCCGGTCACATGTGTCATTTATTTCATCACTCACATGGCATCGATGACAACACCTGTACTGGGAAAAGGTCCATGATGATTTGATTCAATAAACTCGTTTTGTATTTTGATTTTTTCGGAGTGGAAATGAAAAGGTGTGAATTGAATGAATCTTCTTGAACTGTTTTTAGAGCAGATCATTTGGGAATCCAAATGTGGACTTCTCTTGCACATCCAAATAATGTGCTTCGACATACACTCCTGCATGTTCGAGAGACGACACCGGATCTCAATGTTGGCGGTTCTGTGTCTGTACCCACATAGACGAGGGTCGTCAAGGAGGATGACATCCAGCAGATGAATCCCCCGAAGTTCGACAAGATCGAGGACATGGCCATGTTGACGCACCTCAACGAAGCGTCCGTGTTGTCCAACCTGAGGACCCGCTACAGTTCCTGGATGATCTACGTGAGTACAATCACCAAGTATCAAATAATTTTTTTTTTTTTTTGACGACTAACCTTGACAATTTGATTTACCGTGTAATAAGACTTAAGAAGAGCGAGAATTGCTTTGCAATACATTCCCTACAGGTCCCAATGAATGTTGGGGAGATAAAAAAAATTGTTTCTATTTAACGCACGCTCCGGCCGATGCCAGAAATAAAACGAAGAAGAAGAAACACTCCAGCCACCATGTTTGCGTCTATTTGGCAAAATAAGAGGAAAAACAATTTTTATTTACTGATATAATTTGTAGACGAGAAATCGAAAAGGCAACAAGGATAATAAACCACATATACAATTAGTTTGCTTCAACGCGGGCTCGAGCCGACACCGAGCTCAAAATAAAGAAGAAGAAGATGATAGACTTTGTCAAAAGGAAGAAGCATATTGTTTTTGAGGTCAAAAGGTCAACATAGTCCCAAGGTGAACAACTAAGGTGGGATTTCTAAAATTGTCAATTTTTTCATCCGATTCACTTGACATTTGAAGTCTCACCCTGAACGGTTGGGTTGCGAGGCTATTGCAACGTGTGTGTGTGTGTGTGTGTGTGTGTGTGTGTGTGTGTGTGTGTGTGTGTGTGTGTGTGTGTGTGTGTGTGTGTGTGTGTGTGTGTGTGTGTGTGTGTGTGTGTGTGTGTGTGTGTGTGTGTGTGTGTGTGTGCGTGCTCTATCTCCATTTGTAGAATAGAGCCCTCCCAGATCTCAAAGTATCCACCTACATGTGCGTACATTTGTGCGTGCGTGTCCACATCTATATATTTTCGCCTTAAAAATGGTTTTCTCTGCAACTGCTTATCCGGTCGACGTGAAACATTAAACATCGGAGGGACTCCCCATGGAGAATATTGTATTGCAAACTCTGACATCATCGGTCACATGATATGACAGTTATATTGGATTAAAGGAAAAAAAATTGGACATCTTTGCTGAAACTGCTGAACAAAAAATTTGAAATTTGGCATGTCATCAACTCCCCAAGGGTATGTAAGGCGATAATGATGATATCATCGGTGAAGTGGGACTCCAGCCAGAAGTGGTTGAATCAAATCCTTAACTGAAAAATCTGAAACTTCATGTAATGATCCATGACCCCATGTGAGTGAAGAATTAAATTTATGACGTCATTGGTTTACATGTTTTGGTGGCCATCATGGATTGAAAATAAAAACGTAAACAATCTTCTTTCCAGAACTGCTGCAAAGCTCCATACTAGCCCTGGGGAATACAGTTTGAATTTTTTTTCAATATTCAACTTCATTGATGCAATTTAGCGTTAATGTGCACAATGTCGTTCCATGAGTCTCAACTATGTGGACAATATTTTCCCCCTAATAATCAATCAATATAGCTACAGATGATGGCAATGTATGGGGCATAATAGGGTGCATGGATGATACAGGTTATATGGGCCATAATAGTAGCGTGTTCAGTTAACAATGATATTTTTGTTCAGAATGAGCACGTGAGGCGAGACTTTGCGCTCCGCCAAGTGTCATTCTAGTTTAAAGTACTTTTGCAACACCCTTTCCTTGCAGACATACTCCGGGCTATTCTGTGTCACCGTGAACCCGTACAAGTGGCTTCCCGTGTACAATACCGAGGTAGTCACCGCATACAAGGGCAAGAGGCGCTCTGAGGCTCCTCCGCACATCTTCTCCATCGCCGACAATGCGTACCACGACATGCTGCGCAGTGAGTGACTCCTTGTGGACATCCACACCGTGACATGTTGTGTCGTGAGTGACCACACTACACGTATACAGCGATCTGACATCTAAAAGCAAATGGATAGAGAGGTGGCATAAACATGCAGAGAGGGAGGGGTGTGTGGAGGAGAGAGAGACAGAGACAGAGAGAGTTAAGATGAATGGCTGCATAATTTTCTTGAAAGAACATGGCCTAATGTGAAGGATCATTGAGTGTTTAGCAATCTGCCTTCAGTTTGGTTTCACAATGACTGGATATATTGAAAGGAATCGTCGAGTGCAATGTAACATATCGTGAATAATGACATTGTTCGATAAAAGTTTGAAAGATTTCAGTTCCCCTCGGTTGAAAAATGGTTTACACCAAGAAAGCAGTGCATGGGAAAAGAAAGACCGGAAAACAGAAGGACGGTTCCTGATGTCTAAAGAATATCAATGTACTTCAGGACACACCGTCGCTACTTGTATTATTTTGATGAAACCGTTGTGTTCCTTGCAGATCGAGATAACCAATCGATGCTGATCACGTGAGTTCTCTTTGTTGAAAGCTTTACACATCTCATCTCAACATCAGTAAGCAAGAGTTAATTACCATTTGCCTTCCCCTGCATTATATAACTAGAAGCACGTGCTCCCTACAGGACAAAACACCTTTCACTATGTAATTCATAACACCTGACCAGGGCCGGCGGCTTTCGGCACGGGCAAGCTGGGCAGTTGCCCAGGGGCCTCCACAACCAGGGGGCCTCCACATATTTCATGAAAAAAAATTGTAAGGAAAAATGTATTTGTGAATGCCTGAATGGTAGTTGGTAGTTAGTGGAACAGATATAAGACATTCACTCATCCATAACAGATACAAGATATTCATTGATAACAGATATAAGATATTCATCTATAACATATATAATATATTCATCTACAACAGATATAAGATATTCATCTATAACAGATATAAGATATTCATCCAAAACATATATAATATATTCATTTATAACAGATACAAGATATTCATCTATAACAGATACAAGATATTCATCTATAACAGATATAAGATATTCATCCACAACACATACAAGATATTCATCTATAACAGATATAAGATATTCATCCACAACAGATATAAGATATTCATCCACAACAGATACAAGATATTCATCTATAACAGATATAAGATATTCATCTATAACAGATATAAGATATTCATCCATTACAGATATAAGATATTCATCGATAACAGATATAAGATATTCATCTATAACAGATTCAAGACATTCATCTATAACAGAAACAAGATATTCATCTATAACAGATATAAGATATTCATCCACAACAGATACAAGATATTCATCCATAACAGATATAAGATATTCTTCCATAACAGATACAAGATATTCATCTATAGCAGATATAAGATATTCATTGATAACAGATACAAGATATTCATCTATAACAGATATAATATATTCATCCATAACAGATATAAGATATTCATCCATAACAGAAATAAGATATTCATCCATAACAGATATAAGATATTCATCCATAACAGATACAAGATATTCATCCATAACAGATATAAGATATTCATCCATAACAGATACAAGATATTCATCCACAACAGATATAAGATATTCATCCATAACCGATATAAGAAATTCATCCACAACAGATATAAGATATTCATCCATAACAGAAATAAGATATTCATCCACAACAGATATAAGATATTCATCTATAACAGATACAAGATATTCATCTATAACAGATACAAGATATTCATCCATAACAAATATAAGATATTCATCTACAACAGATATAAGATATTCATCCATAACAGATATAAGATATTCATCCACAACAGATATAAGATATTCATCTATAACAGATATAAGATATTCATCTATAACAGATACAAGATATTCATCCATAACAAATATAAGATATTCATCTACAACACATATAAGATATTCATCCATAACAGATACAAGATATTCATCTAAAACAGATATAAGATATTCATCCACAACAGATTTAAGATATTCATCCACAACAGATATAAGATATTCATCTATAACAGATATAAGATATTCATCTATAACAGATATAAGATATTCATCCATAACACATACAACATATTCATCCACAACAGATATAAGATATTCATCCATAACAGAAATAAGATATTCATCCACAACAGATATAAGATATTCATCCATAACAGATATAAGATATTCATCCATAACAGATATAAGATATTCATCTATAACAGATACAAGATATTCATCTATAACAGATACAAGATATTCATCTATAACAGATACAAGATATTCATCTATAACAGATATAAGATATTCATCAATAACAGATACAAGATATTCATCTAAAACAGATATAAGATATTCATCCACAACAGATTTAAGATATTCATCCACAACAGATATAAGATATTCATCTATAACAGATACAAGATATTCATCTAAAACAGATACAAGATATTCATCTAAAACAGATATAAGATATTCATCCACAACAGATATAAGATATTCATCTATAACAGATATAAGATATTCATCAATAACAGATATAAGATATTCATCTATAACAGATACAAGATATTCATCCATAACAAATATAAGATATTCATCCACAACAGATATAAGATATTCATCTATAACAGATATAAGATATTCATCAATAACAGATACAAGATATTCATCCATAACAAATATAAGATATTCATCTACAACAGATATAAGATATTCATCCATAACAGATACAAGATATTCATCTATAACAGATATAAGATATTCATCCATAACAGATATAAGATATTCATCCATAACAGATATAAGATATTCATCCACAACAGATATAAGATATTCATTCATAACAGATATAAGATATTCATCCATAACAGATATAAGATATTCATCCATAACAGATATAAGATATTCATCTATAACAGATATAAGATATTCATCCATAACACATACAACATATTCATCCACAACAGATATAAGATATTCATCCACAAAATACATAAGATATTCATCCATAACAGATATAAGATATTCATCCATAACAGATATAAGATATTCATCTATAACAGATATAAGATATTCATCCACAACAGATATAAGATATTCATCCATAACAGATATAAGATATTCATCTATAACAGATATAAGATATTCATCCACAACAGATATAAGATATTCATCTATAACAGATATAAGATATTCATCCATAACAGATATAAGATATTCATCCACAACAGATATAAGATATTCATCCACAACAGATATAAGATATTCATTCATCACAGATATAAGATATTCATCCATAACAGATATAAGATATTCATCTATAACAGATATAAGATATTCATCCATAACAGATATAAGATATTCATCCATAACAGATGTAAGATATTCATCCACAACAGATATAAGATATTCATCCATAACCGATATAAGATATTCATCTATAACAGATAGAAGATATCCATCTAAAACAGATATAAGATATTCATCCATAACAGATACAAGATATTCATCCACAACAGATATAAGATATTCATCCATAACACATACAAGATATTCATCCATAACAGATATAAGATATTCATCCATAACAGAAATAAGATATTCATCCACAACAGATATAAGATATTCATCCATAACAGATATAAGATATTCATCCATAACAGATGTAAGATATTCATCCACAACAGATATAAGATATTCATCCATAACAGATATAAGATATTCATCCATAACAGATATAAGATATTCATCTTATCTCATTCTCTATTTTATATTGAAGTCAGTTGACTTCTATGGGAGTATGGGACTTTGCACGTCTCTTTACTATTATTATCCTCAAATTTTTCAGGTTACATTTATGGTCCTTGCATTTTAAAGGTTACTTTAATAGTTAGCTTACGTTTGGTTAACCCGGCTTTAGCCGTTTGCACTTTGCTCTCCAAAACTGTTGAGGTATATTCAGCTCACATCATGGTGAGAAATAGTCGACACGCATGCGCGTCACTCGTGCTCACTTATATCTTCTGTGAACAGATATCTTATGTGAGACTGAGATGAATAAGATTTACATCGGGAACATTCAAATTTGTCTTTGTAGCTTTATCAACAATTTTGACGTAAACAACCCGTGTTGTCATCATGATGTTTGGCGATGTACATTTTTATTCAGATTCTTTGTTCTTGAAAAATATACTTTATGGATGACTGTAAATATGTCTTGTCACCTTTTTAGTATTCTAAGGTAGGGTGGGCCTCCACTTACTGAAGGCTGCCCAGGGGCCACCACATGTCGAAATTCGGCCCTGCACCTCACTGCACTGGAAATGTGGGTACAGGACACTGTACTGTAAATGGTGGAGACTTGTAATACCCTCTCCAACCTAGAGGTGGCGCTACTTGATACATATTTACATGGAGAATTTGAGTCCCTCTCTCCTCACCCGCCCCTCCAAACCACTGGCAAAGATAAAAACACCCTGACACATGAATTGGGGTCATGTTGATCCTATGTAGCAAGTCTGGATGTAATTGGCCGAGAACTGTAGGAGGAGTAGCGCAACAAACAAACACACACACACACACACACACACACACACACACACACACACACACACACACACACACACACACACCGGTCCGTGATTTAGAATTCAGACTATAGTTCCCAGAGGGAGCAATTAAGTGTTTGTCTTGGTGTCCCGCCTTTTGAAGAATAACTTTTGTTACCTCCGCCACCGAAGGTGAAGGAGGTGATGTTTTCACCACCTTTCTGTCTGTTTGTTTGTTTGTGTGCACGATACCTCAAAAAGTTGTGGACGGATTCGGACGAAGCTTGGTGGACAGGTTGGGTGTGTGGCAAGGACGAATTGATTCGACTTTCGTGAAGATCCGAATCCGGATCTGGATACGAGAATTATTTAATTTTTAAAGTGATTCTTCACCATTGATAGAGCCAAAAACAATGTATTGAGCCCGATATGTTCTCGTGGATCAGGCATTGTGTGGCGGAGATATGTGCTCTACCGAGTGCCCTTCGAGTATAT
>NC_140968.1:102128306-102168306 GCF_056783735.1 Eptatretus burgeri | reverse complement strand
GTAAAACACATCATTCAAGCCCATTTCATGTCAATGTTGCAAACATACATGGATGTTACTGCTACAAGCATGAAGTCATTTTAAACTGTCCAATTGAACACTGATTATTTTTGTCCAATTTCAGATTTACTGGAGAAGTCGAGAGTGATTTCTCAGCAACCGGGGGAGAGAAGTTATCACATATACTATCAGATTTTATCAGGGAAAAAACCAGAACTGCAGGGTGAGTGCTTTTAAGGCATCAATAGTTTAAATGCACAATACGAGGTCGATGGGATCATACAAGTAATTTAGTAAGTTCAAGCTGGACAATTATGACTATAATACAGAAACTAAATCGCCCCATAAACTACAGTGCATCTCTTCAAAGAAGACTCTTTTCTTCATCCTCTCGCTTTCATCATAAACCCTTGGCTACAAGTCTGACCATCACACCATTATGTGGTATCACCCTCTGACATTGCAGAATTGGCTGTTAAATGGATTCATGTAATTTACAGGAAACAGAAACCATCCAAAAAATTGGCCATATCAGTGAGTTTTGGCACTCGATCACTTGGAGATGTTCTACACTAAAGTTGCCGAAGCCTTTCGCTTTTATGTGTCAGAAACTGTTGAGAAGGATGTAACACGATCAAGTAAGGACAAAGATTAGAAAGCTAAAATTATGGGAAAAAACTTAAAAAAAAATACATAAAATGTCATAGCCCCTGTTGTTTTAGGAATTTTTCTGTATGGAGTTAAGGGCTAGCCCATATTTATGTGCAATTAAAATGGCCACCATCTTTTATCAGATCGCAAAATAAAGTGAGGGGCATGTGTATGCCATCATGAACTGTGCTTGTGCAAAGATTGAACAAAATTTGACCATGCATGTCTGAGAAATGGTTGGGGGCACATTTAAGTAACAATATGGCAACCATTCGGCCATCTTGGATATGATCTCGGAAGAAAATGACATGCAAATGTAAGCCAACATTCGTTATCTGTGTGCCAAGTTTAAACAACATCGGTAAGTGCATGTCCGAGAAATGGTTGAGAACGTGTTCAACATTGGGGTTTTTTTTAGAATTTGAATGGCCACCAGGTCAGCCATCTTGGATCTGATCTCGATAAAAAAATGACTTGCATTTGAAAGCCATCATGTGTTGGTTTTGTGTCAAATATGAATAAAATCAGTTTATACATGTCCGAAATATGGTTGCGGATGCACGCACGCATGGACACAAAAATCGAGACCAAATCAATAAGTCCCCATTTCGGACTAAATCCAGTGGGGGCTAATGAATACACAATACATGTATGCTTATCATAAATGTAAGGATGGTCTGACAAGATGGCACAGAGGTAGCGCCCTTGCCTTGTCGTCGTCTCGTCTGTGTTCGAGTCCTGGCCTGACTAAACTGTAGGAATGGTGTAGAAGTACTTCATTGACCGGGTGTCAATGAAATCAAAGGCATCATCACCAATAATGTATAACTTTCAAATAGGTTGCCATTTCGTTGAGCAGACTTTTCATAGTTGTCTCTGTTCCACCATCTTTATCTTCTTTGCTGCCATTTTGATTTTTATTACATGCAGAAAAGCAAGGTGTTGGTTACCTACGAAATAAACACCTTTTCAGGTGTTAACCTAAATAATGTCGGATAGAAATTTCCAAATGTCAAAATGGTGCTCATTATACAAATATGTTTGCCTTCTTTCAAACAGACATGTTGCTGGTGTCTACCAACCCCTACGATTTTCACTTCTGCTCCCAAGGAGCAGTCACAGTGGACAACCTGGACGATGGAGATGAGCTCATGGCAACAGATGTCAGTACTGAGTGTTGTCAGAAGAACTTTTACAATTTCCAATTGGACGAGTCTGCACTTGGCAGCAATCGGTTTTTATTTAGTTTCCACAGCAAAAGATACTTTGGCACTCATTATGTTCTATCTTTGAAAAAAAGTGTTGCAGTGCTTCCATTGGCATGCTCACAACATCCATAAGAACTCGTTTTATTTTCCCATTTCCAGCAAGCCATGGATGTACTTGGGTTCTTACCGGAAGAGAAGTATGGAACATACAAACTCACCGGAGCCATCATGCACTTTGGAAACATGAAGTTCAAACAGAAGCCCAGAGAGGAGCAAGCCGAGGCCGACGGCACGGAGAGTGAGTCAAACCAGCTGTGTTCTATAATATTTACAATCGCGCACTCATCATTACCCATCATATTTAAAAATCAGTCACTCATCATGACCCATCATATTTACAATCGCTCAATCATGACCCATCATATTTACAATCACTCATCATGACCCATCATATTTACAACCACTCTCATCATGACCCATCATATTTACAAATCACTCACTCATCATGACCCATCATATTTACAATCACTCTCATCATGACCCATCATATTTACAAATCACTCTCATCATGACCCATCATATTTACAATCACTCATCATGACCCATCCTATGTACAATCACTCAATCATGACCCATCATATTTACAATCACTCTCATCATGACCAATCATATTTACAATCACTCTCATCATGACCCATCATATTTAGAATTGCTCAATCATGACCCATCATATTTACAATCACTCTCATCATGACCCATCATATTTACAATTGCTCAATCATGATGCATCATATTTACAATCACTCTCATCATGACCCATCATATTTGCAATCGCTCAATCATGAGCCATCATATTTACAAACACTCTCATCATGACCAATCATATTTACAAATCACTCACTCATGACCCATCATATTTACAATCGCTCAATCATGACCCATCATATTTACAATCACTCTCATCATGAGCCATAATATTTACAAATCGCTCAATCATGACTCATCATATTTACAATCACTTTCATCATGACCCATCATATTTACAATCGCTCTCATCATGACCCATCATATTTACAATCACTCATGACCCATCATATTTACAAATCCCCCACTCATCCCTACCCATCATATTTACAAATCACTCATCATGACCCATCATATTTACAAATCACTCATCATGACCCATCATATTTACAAATCACTCATGACCCATCATATTTACAAATCCCCTACTCATCCCTACCCATCATATTTACAAATCACTCATGACCCATCATATTTACAAATCACTCATGACCCATCATATTTACAAACTCATCATGACCCATCATATTTGCAAATCACTCATCACGACCCATCATACTTACAATCACTCTCATCATGACCCATCATATTTACAAATCACTCATCATGACCCATCATATTTATAAATCACTTGCGCATCCCTACCCATCATATTTACAATCTCTCGAATCATGACCCAACATATTTACAAATCAATCATCATGACCCATCATATTTACAAATCACTTACTCATCCATACCCATCATATTTGCAAATCACTGATCATGACCCATCATACTTACAATCACTCTCATCATGACCCATCATATTTACAATCGCTCAATCATGATGCATCATATTTACAATCACTCTCATCATGACCCATCATATTTGCAATCGCTCAATCATGAGCCATCATATTTACAAACACTCTCATCATGACCAATCATATTTACAAATCACTCACTCATCATGACCCATCATATTTACAATCGCTCAATCATGACCCATCATATTTACAATCACTCATCATGATCCATCATATTTACAAATCACTCAATCATGACCCATCATATTTACAATCACTTTCATCATGACCCATCATATTTACAATCGCTCTCATCATGACCCATCATATTTACAATCACTCATGACCCATCATATTTACAAATCCCCTACTCATCCCTACCCATCATATTTACAAATCACTCATCATGACCCATCATATTTATAAATCACTTGCGCATCCCTACCCATCATATTTGCAAATCACTGATCATGACCCATCATACTGACAATCACTCTCATCATGACCCATCATATTTACAATCACTCATGACCCATCATATTTACAAATCACTCATCATGACCCATCATATTTACAAATCCCCTACTCATCCCTACCCATCATATTTACAATCACTCTCCTCACTCGCCATCATATTTACGAATCACTCAGCATGACCCATCATATTTACAAATCACGTACTCATCCATACCCATCATATTTACAAATCACTCATCATGACCCATCATACTTACAATCACTCTCATCATGACCCATCATATTTACAAATCACTCATGACCCATGATATTTATAAATCACTTGCGCATCCCTACCCATAATATTTACAATCTCTCTAATCATGACCCATCATATTTACAAATCGCTCATCATGACCCATCATATTTACAAATCACTCATCATGACCCATCATATTTACAATCGCTCAATCATGACGCATCATATTTACAATCACTCTCATCATGACCCATCATATTTGCAATCGCTCAATCATGACCCATCATATTTACAAACACTCTCATCATGACCAATCATATTTACAAACCACTCACTCATCATGACCCATCATATTTACAATCGCTCAATCATGACCCATCATATTTACAATCACTCTCATCATGAGCCATCATATTTACAATCACTTTCATCATGACCCATCATATTTACAATCGCTCAATCATGACCCATCATATTTACAATCACTCTCATCATGACCCATCATATTTACAATCACTCATCATGACCCATCATATGTACAAATCACTCATGACCCATCATATTTACAATCACTCTCATCATGAGCCATCATATTTACAAATCACTTACTCATCCCTACCCATCATCTTTACAATCACTCATCATGACCCATCATCTTTACAATTCACTTACGCATCGATACCCATCATATTTACAATCACTCTCCTCACTCGCCATCATATTTACGAATCACTCATCATGACCCATCATACTTACAATCACTCTCATCATGACCCATCATATTTACAAATCACTCATGACCCATGATATTTATAAATCACTTGCGCATTCCTACCCATCATATTTACAATCTCTCTAATCATGACCCATCATATTTACAAATTGCTCATCATGACCCATCATATTTACAAATCACTCATCATGACCCATCATATTTACAAATCACTCATCATGGCCCATCATATTTACAAATCACTCATCATGACCCATCATATTTACAAATCCCCCACTCATCCCTACCCATCATATTTACAAATCACTCATGACCCATCATATTTACAAATCACTCATCATGACCCATCATACTTACAAATAACTCAACTCATCATGACCCATCATATTTACAAATCACTCATCATGACCCATCATATTTACAAATCACTCAACTCATCACTACCATAACTGGAGAGTTCATGGAACACATTACCCCAAGCAGTCTTTAGAAAAAGGATCAAGGAAGGGTCTTTTCAACTCTAGTTTTCTATTTCTGAGCATGATCTATGTTTCCTTCGAGCCACCATTTTGTCTGAATCTCTATATTCCCCAACACAGAGATTGGGCGGCAAATTGAAATGATATAAAATGGCATCATATTTAGTCCAAGTATTGCTAATCCGAAGGTTTTTGGCGGTGACGACAAGGCGATTTGTGTTCTGCAGTGTTCAGGTATGCAATTAAATTGAGAGAAAATAAAAGGTTTTAAAGGTTGGAGAAAACAAACAAACAAACAAACAAACAATTGAGTCGGAGGTTCACCACCGATGATGCACCGTCCTTTGCACCACCATATCGAACACATTACATTAATTATAATTAATGCTTGTTTTTTTGGTTCTTTATGATGTCCTTAAAAACAGTAAGTTTCCTGTTTGGAATTATTTTCAATTTTGTTTGACTCCCAGACAGGGAAACAAAGCAAAACAATTATCTTAACTAGCAGAGTACCCGCCCGATGGGCGATGTTGTTCCGAACATGCAACACGTTCTTCTGATGCATACCTTGATTGGGGTGGTGTGTAGGCAAATGATAGGTCTGTGTCAGCAAAAAAAAAAAAAAAAAAACACCCATGAAGTTATGTGCATAAAGCAAAAACATACCCACTGCTTGTAATTCAAAACACCTAACTGCACTGGAAAACGTGGGGACAGGAATACTGGGGTGTAAATGGTGGGGACTTGCCATTCCCTCCCCCATCTGGAGGCGGTGCTAAATGATACACATTTACATCGAAAATTTGCATCCTTCCACCTCCCCCAAGACCACTGGCAAAGATAAATACACCCCGATACATAAATTGGGGCCATGCTGATTCTATGTTGCAAGTTTGGATGGAATCGGCCCACAACAACTGTAGGAGTAGCACGACAAACAAACAAACACACAAACACCGGTCCATGAATTATAGTAAGGATAAGGGAAGAAAGGGGTAAGTGAATGTGAATTTAACGTTCTGCTTTATTTCCTTTTAACATTGATTGTTCTTAACAAACGGGAACAGGAACAACGCAGGCATGATAGTAATATGACCTTCTCATGCGCCAATGTTCATTGTGTATATTTGTGTAACGTTGTTAAGAACAGGAAGAAATGGGGAGGGGAGGACAGAGAGTTGGGAGTAAGTGTGCATGGAGTTGGAAGATGGAGATTGAGATGTTGGGGAGGGGGGAGGTTGGGGGTTGAGGACTTGAGGTTGGAAGGAGGATTGAGTACTTGGGGTTTGGGGGCAGTTGAGAACTTGAAGAGGAAAGGAGGAGGGGGTGACAGAGTTGATTTTGGTGGTTGGGGGGGGGGTTGAGCGGGGACAGAGTTGAGATCAAGCAGTTTGAGGCTTTTGAAGGGGTGGGGTGGGGGGGGGGAGTTGAGGACATTGGGTTGGTTGGGGTTTTGAGGATTTCAAGAAAGGGAAAGGGGAGCAAACAGTTTGGGTGTGGTGTTGGGGGGGGGAGGGCAGAGAGAAGTCAGAGTTGGGAAGGGGGATTAAGGACATGGGGTTGTTTGTGGATGTGGGGGAGGAGGGGGTTGGGGGACCTGAAGTCACATTTTACATAATGCAGAATTTCCATGGGTCCGTGGTAGCCCCATTGTGTCTTTTGGGTCTGTCGGATCTTTTGGTTCCTCGAGGTATTTTGGGTTCTCCAGGTATTTTAGGTCCTTGAGGTATTTTGGATGCCCTGGGACTTTTGGGTCTTCAGGGTCTTTTGGGTCCTCTGGATTTTTTGGGTGTCTGGGGTCCCTGGAGTCTTTTGTGTCCTCCGGGTCTTTTGGGTCCTCTGGGACCTTTGGATATTTTAGGTCTTCAGAGTCCTTTGGGTCTTTGTGGTACTTGGGGTCTTTTGGGTGTTTTGGTTACTTTGAGTCTTTTGTGTCTTCAGGTTCTTATGATTCCCTGGGTCTTTTGGGTCCTCTGGATCTTTTGGATCCTTTGGGTATTTTAGGTCTTCGAGGTCATTTCGGTACTCAAGTTCTTTTTGGTGTTTTGGTTCCTCAGGGTCTTTTGGGTCCTCGGAGTCTTTTGTGTCTTTGGGGTCTTTTCCTTCTTTTGGGTCTTCGGGGTATTTTCGGTCTTTGGAGCATTTTGGGGTCTTTTGGGTATTTATAGATCTTCAGGGTATTTTAGGTCTTCGGGGTCTTATTTTAGGTATTTTTGGTCTTTCGGATCTTCAAGGGTTTCCAGGGTATTCTGGGTCTTTCAGGTGTTTTCAGTGTTTTGGGTACTCGTGGTCTTTTAGGTCCTTGGGGCCGTTTGGGTCCTCGGGGTCATTTAGGTTCTCAGGGTCGTTTGGGTTCTCGGGGTCGTTTATGTCTTTTGGGTCCTCGAGTGGGGAGGAGGTCTTTTGGGTCCTCTGCGCACTTCAGGTGAAGTACTTCAGGTTATAATTGTGGGTGAGGTCAGGTCAGCTGTCCAACCAATGGGTGAAGAGCAGATATACAAACATACATACATAATCACATACAGTTGCTCCATTATATATAGATTCTCTCTGTGCATGTGTGATTGGGCCGAATTCAGAAACAAAGTACTGCAAAACAGTAATTTTCGTCAACAGTATTTCTCGTCTTTAGTAATAATAACAGTGTTTATCGTCTCTATACTAATAATAACAGTTTTTATCGTCTCGAGTAATAATGACGGTATTTATTGTCTCTCGTAATAAGAAGTGTTTATCATCTCTCGTGATAATAACAGTATTTATCATTTCCAGTAATAATAACAGCATTTATCGTCTCTAGTAACAATAACGGTATTTATCGTCTCGTAGTAGTAACGGTATTTATCGTCTTTAGTAATAATAATGGTATTTATCGTCTTTAGTAATATAATGGTATTTATCATCTCCAGTAATAATAACGGTATTTATCGTCTCTTATAACAATAACAGTATTTATTGTCTCATAGTAGTAACAGCATTTATCGTCTTTACTAATAATAATGGTATTTATCGTCTTTGGTAATAATAATGGTATTTATCGTCTTTGGTAATAATAATGGTATTTATCATTTCCAGTAATAATAACGGCATTTATCGTCTCTTGTAACAATAACGGTATTTATCGGCTCGTAGGAGTAACGGCATTTATCGTCTTTAGTAATAATAATGGTATTTATCATGTCCAGTAATAATAACAGTATTTATAATGTCCAGTAATAATAACGGTTTTATCGTCTCTTGTAACAATAACGGTATTTATCGTCTCGTAGTAGTAACGGTATTTATCGTCTCTAGTAATCATAAGTGTTTATCGTCTCCAGTAATAATAACAGTATTTATCGTGTCTAATAATCATAAGTGTTCATCGTCTCGAGTCATAATAACAGTATTTATCATCTCGAGTAATAATCACAGTATTTATCGTCTCGAGTAATAATAACAGTATTTATCGTCTCTCGTGATAACAGTATTTATCGTCTCTAGTAATAATAAGTTAATTGTCTGTAGTAATAATAAGTGTTTATCATCTCGAGTAATAATAACAGTATTTATCGTCTCTAGTAATAATAAGTTTATTGTCTGTAGTAATTATAAGTGTTTATCATCTCGAGTAATAATAACAGTATTTATTGTCTCTCGTGATAATAACAGTATTTATCATCTCTAGTCAGAATAAGTTTATTGTCTGTAGTTATAATAAGTGTTTATCATCTCGAGTAATAATAACAGGATTTATCGTCTCGCAATAATCACAGTATTTATCTTCTCTTGTGATAATAACAGTTTTTATCGTCTCGAGTAATAATAGGTGTTTATAATCTCGAGTAATAATAACAGTATTTATCGTCTCTAGGAATAATAAGTGTTTATCATCTCTTGTAATAATAACAGTATTTATAGTCTCTCGTAATGATAAGTTTATTGGCTGTAGTAATAATAAGTGTTTATCATCTCTTGTAATAAAAAGAGTATTTATCGTCTCTTGTGATAATAACAGCATTTATCGTCTTGAGTAATAATAAGTTTATTGTCTGTAGTGATAATAAGTGTTTATCATCTCGAGTAATAATAAGTTTATTGTCTGAAGTAATAATAAGTGTTTATCATCTCTAGTAATAAAAAGAGTATTTATCGTCTCTTGTGATAATAACAGTATTTATCCTCTCGAGTAATAATAATTTTATTGTCTGTAGTAATAATAAGTGTTTATCATCTCTTGTAATAAAAAGAGTATTTATCGTCTCTTGTGATAACAACAGTATTTATCGTCTCGAGTAATAATAAGTGTTTATCATCTCGAGTAATAATAACAGTATTTATCGTCTCTAGTAATACTAATTGTTTATCATCTCGAGTAATAATAATAGTATTTATTGTCTCTCATAATAATCACAGTATTTATCATCTCTCCTGATAATAAGTTGATCGTCTCTCATAATAATAAGTGTTTATCATCTCTCGGAATAATAACAGTATTTATCGTCTCTCGTAATAATAAGTGTTTATCATCTCTCGTAATAATAAGTTTATTGTCTGTAGTAATAATAAGTGTTTATCATCTCGAGTAATAAAAGGAGTATTTATCATCTCTTGTGATAATAACAGTATTTATCGTCTCTCATAATAATAAGTGTTTATCATCTCTCGTAATAATAACAGTATTTATCGTCTCTAGAAATAATAATTGTTTATCATCTCGAGTAATAATAATAGTATTTATCGTCTCTCATAATAATCACAGTATTTATAATCTCTCCTGATAATAAGTTGATCGTCTCTCATAATAATAAGTGTTTATCATCTCTTGTAATAATAACAGTATTTATAATCTCTCGTAATAATAAGTTTATTGTCTGTAGTAATAATAAGTGTTTATCATCTCTTGTAATAAAAAGAGTATTTATCGTCTCTTGTGATAATAATAGTATTTATCGTCTCGAGTAATAATAACAGTATTTATCGTCTCTAGTAATAATAATTGTTTATCATCTCGAGTAATAATAATAGGATTTATCGTTTCTCATAATAATCACAGTATTCATCATCTCTCCTGATAATAAGTTGATCGTCTCTCATAATAATAAGTGTTTATCATCTCTTGTAATAATAACAGTATTTATCGTCTCGTGTAATAATAAGTTCATTGTCTGTTGTTATAATTAGTGTTTATCATCTCGAGTAATAATAAGTTTATTGTCTGTAGTAATAATAAGTGTTTATCATCTCTTGTAATAAAAAAGAGTATTTATCGTCTCTTGTTATAATAACAGTATTTATCGTCTCGAGTAATAATAAGTTCATTGTCTGTAGTAATAATTAGTGTTTATCATCTCGAGTAATAATAAGTTTATTGTCTGTAGTAATAATAAGTGTGTATCATCTCTAGTAATAAAAAGAGTATTTATCGTCTCTTTTGATAATAACAGTATTTATCGTCTCTCATAATAATAAGTGTTTATCATCTCTCGTAATTATAACAATATTTATCGTCTCTAGTAATAATAAGTTTATTGTCTGTAGTAATAATAAGTGTTTATCATCTCGAGTAATAAAAAGAGTATTTATCGTCTCTTGTGATAATAACAGTATTTATCGTCTCGAGTAATAAGAAGTGTTTATCATCTCTCATAATAATAACAGTATTTATCGTCTCTAGTAATAATAAGTTTATTGTCTGTAGTAATAATAAGTGTTTATCATCTCGAGTAATAATAAGTTTATTCTCTGTAGTAATAATAAGTGTTTATCATCTCTAGTAATAAAAAGAGTATTTATCGTCTCTTTTGATAATAACAGTATTTATCGTCTCTCATAATAATAAGTGTTTATCATCTCTCGTAATTATAACAATATTTATCGTCTCTAGTAATAATAAGTTTATTGTCTGTAGTAATAATAAGTGTTTATCATCTCGAGTAATAAAAAGAGTATTTATCGTCTCTTGTGATAATAACAGTATTTATCGTCTCGAGTAATAAGAAGTGTTTATCATCTCGAGTAATAATCACAGTATTTATCGTCTCTAGTAATAATAATTGTTTATCATCTCGAGTAATAATAATAGTATTTATCGTCTCTCATAATAATAAGTGTTTATCATCTCACGTAATAATAACAGTATTTATCGTCTCTAGTAACAATAAGTTTATTGTCTGTAGTAATAATAAGTGTTTATCATCTCATGTAATAATAAGTTTATTGTCTGTAGTAATAATAAGTGTTTATCATCTCTTGTAATAAAAAGAGTATTTATCGTCTCTTGTGATAATAATAGTATTTATCGTCTCGAGTAATAATAACAGTATTTATCGTCTCTAGTAATAATAATTGTTTATCATCTCGAGTAATAATAATAGGATTTATCGTTTCTCATAATAATCACAGTATTTATCATCTCTCCTGATAATAAGTTGATCGTCTCATAATAATAAGTGTTTATCATCTCGAGCAATAATAACAGAATTTATCATCTCTCATAATAATAATGGTATTTATCATCTCTAGTAATAACAACGGTACTTATTATCTCTAGTAATAATCACAGTGTTTATTGTCTCTTGTAATAATCACAGTGGTTATTGTGTCTCGTTCTCATCACAGTATTTATTATCTCTAGTAACAATCACAGTATTTATCGTCTCTCGTAATAATAAGTATATTGTCTGGAGTAATAATAAGTGTTTATCATCTCAAGTAATAATAACAGTATTTATTATCTCTTGTAACAATCACACTATTTTTCGTCTCTCGTGATAATAACAGTGTTTATCATTTCGAGCAATAAAAAGAGTATTTATCGTCTCTCATCATAATAACAGTACTTATCGTCACTTTCTCATGACTGCTTGGACATCGTAAAATAGTTCAAATGCATCTCATTAATGTGAAATTAATACGTCAGTAATGAGTGCATGTGGAATATTTCAGGAGGTCCTAATTGAAAGCTCGTGAACCTTTTGATCCAGTACCTTGAATCATTTCAGGAAGTAACATTTGCGCTCATTATGTCCTCACCATACAGCTTCACCATCATGCTCATCATGTCCTCTGTGCATGCCCATTCCCTCTGCATGTAATTTATTTAACTCATTCACTGATATCTCAATGTTTATCTGCGATTTTCTTTCTGACAAACTATTTCACAGAGCAACCACATTTGCATTCCATGTTCTTGTGTTTGTATGCCACAGACTCTGACAAAGTGGCGTACCTGATGGGCGTGAACACTTCTGACCTTGTTAAGGGGCTCCTTCACCCCAGGGTAAAAGTTGGAAACGAATATGTTACAAAGGGGCAGACTGTTGAACAGGTACATTTCAAATGCCTATGTTGGCGTTAACTTGACAATCCGTGATCTTTCTTAGTCCAGTAGTTTGTGTGATTTTAAGCAGTGTTGATGTTACCCGAAAGGAAATATCTCATCCGATTTCGAGCAGATGTTATGCAAAATCATAGGGACATTTTTGGACAGGTATAATTACAGTTTGTGCTGTAGGTCAACTATTCCGTGGGTGCTTTGGCGAAGGCTGTCTACGATCGTATGTTCAAGTGGCTCGTCATTCGCATCAACAAGACATTGGAAACCAAACTGCCCAGGCAGTTCTTCATCGGTGTCTTGGACATCGCTGGGTTTGAGATTTTCGATGTGAGTGCGTTTGCAGTTCGACATCCCTTATTTGGATTGTGTTTTTCCATTTGGGGGAAATATCCTGAAATTCTCTTCCTCAGTTAAACAGCTTTGAACAGCTCTGCATAAACTTCACCAACGAGAAACTGCAACAGTTTTTCAACCATCACATGTTTGTGCTGGAACAAGAAGAGTACAAGAGGGAAGGAATCGACTGGGTGTTCATTGACTTTGGCCTGGACCTGCAGGCCTGCATCGACCTCATTGAGAAGGTGAGCAATTTGTTTTCATGATTGTGGATATCGTACTGTGTCATTTTCGGTGTTAGTTAGAAAAGTCTTTGGAGGTTATAGATTTTACTTAAACGATACAGATACACGTCAAGATAATCCAAGTCATCTTTGTCTTGTCTTTCAGCCAATGGGCATAATGTCCATCCTGGAGGAGGAATGTATGTTTCCAAAGGCCTCGGACATGAGCTTCAAAGCCAAACTGTACGATAACCACCTTGGGAAGTCTCAAAACTTCCAGAAACCAAGGATAGACAAGAAGAGGAAATACGAGGCACACTTCGAGCTCGTGCACTACGCAGGAGTCGTAAGCTATTCCTGAAGAACATGTATAAGTTATCAGCCATGACACCATACAAGGGATGATTTTGTATTATGGAGTAGCAAATACAATGCCAGACCCTCCAATATGAGCAGTAAACAAGCATGTGGAGATATCTGAGGGGCGTGGGACCCCATGCCACACCCCCTTTAAAAATGTTTACATTCACCTAATCCATCCATTGGGACCCATACTCTGTACAGAACATTGGTGCTGCTGAAGCAGTCTCATAGGCTATTGGGCACAATCCTGGATCGGTCGCCACTCCGACACAGGATACTCAAATGGCTCAATCATCCCAGAAAGCTGGTACTCATTTTGTCGACCTCGTAAAGATGACAGGCTGAGTCAACCCCACCTGGTATTAATTCAACAGCCAAGCAGGATTTGAACTTAGCACCTTAGGATCCAAAGCCCACCACTCTAAACATTCACCTAAAACAAAGTAATACACAGCTTGAAGGAAGCAGGTACAACACTGACTATCCACAATAACAGCACCCAATGCTGAAAGTGTTGTGTTCGGTTGTGTTGCAAAACTTACCTGGTCTAACATGGTTGTGCATGCTTTTTTCATCCTTGTTCTTCCTTGACCAGGTTCCCTACAACATACTCGGCTGGCTAACCAAGAATAAAGACCCTCTGAACGAGACTGTTGTCGGTCTCTTCCAGAAGGCCTCCGTAAAAATCTTGGGTGCTATCTTTGAGAATTATGTTAGTTCAGACATGGGTGAGCGATGCCAACGATGTGCGAAATTGGTTTTAAATACTCTGGTAGCTGCATCATCAACTTCTTTGCTCTCATGCATTTCCTTTTTGTCTGCTGCCTGTATTTTTTTCTATGTTGTGAATTTGTACATTCTCATGGAGCACGTATTCTACGGGTATCACAAAAAATAGGAAAATGACCCCGGTTCATTCATTCACGTGCAACATGTGGTTGCTGGTTTGCTTCATTGCTTGAAGCACAGCTGTGCCACGAATACAGTGTCCCCTGCAGGTTGGGCAGGAATTTGTAATTTGTTCAGGGTGCTCGCAATAACTCACCTGCTCTGAGTGAAAGATACCGTGGGATCCTTAACGTCTATCAACTAATGCCAGCAGACGGAGCAGATGGGACACCTGGCTTAGCGTCCGTCCGAAGTGTGGTCAGTGCACTTTGCGATGCAATGTACTGCCTGCGAAGCACCAATTCCAACATTTTATAATCGGTTCAGGAATCGAACCAAGACTAGACAGGTTAAAAGGAAGTGTGCTACGAAGAGCTCACATCTTCACCACCTTTTTGGGACACAGCACAGGTTAAAGGAATCAAATGGATTCTTGCAGTTTTATGCCACCTGTGTGTGAGGTTTAGGCCTCTCTTTTTTCATTTATAAATGAAAAGGGAATTAGAAGCTTATCCATTTGTGGTCCATGTCATGTTACGGAAGAAAGATCTGAAACGTCTGAGTCAATGGACCTATCCTTATTGAGGGCACGACATGTTTATGACAATGAATTCTGGGGGGGGGGGGGATTTGATCCACCATCATGGTTTCCAGTGATGTCGACAGTTACTCTTTGATTACATTCCTGAAGTAAGCTGCTGCCTATCAAACCCGTTACGATAACCAAGAAAACTCCCACATTGCATATTTATCTGTTATACCAACCAATCATATGAGGCAGATCGGTGAACTCGACTCAAAGAGTAAACATCGGCATCACACAGCATTCACTGTTTAACTCCACATTCAACTTTGGCCATAAATAACATCATTGCCCACAAATCAGGAATATTTAGAACATTGGTCCCCAACCTGTGGCCCGCGGGCCGCATGCGGCCCATGGAGCCCTATACTGCGGCCCGCGAGGACTTTCCAATCAAAACACATTTCCATGTAGCAATTTTAAAGGGGTTTACACAATGCCACTGCCGGCCGGCGCCGTGACCTGAAAAGCCTTACACAATGCCGCTGCCGGCCACTGCCGCTTACCGCCGGGAGGAATCAAATCTATTTGCATCAATAAATCTCAATAAAATGAATCAATTTTTTTTCTGGCTCCCAACATCCTTGGGAGTAGTGTATGCAGCCCGTGGGATCAAAAGGTTGGGGACCACTGATTTAGAAGGTATTTCTGTTAAAAGAGAATTTTACAAGAATGGAGCAAACGTGGATGTCACCAAAACACCAAAATTGACATTTGGTGGAAATAGCGCCATCTTTGGTGATAGCCTGTATTACAAATCATCTTCCTTTATCTTACGATTTGGAGTATGATATGTTTGTTGTGATCAATAAAATTTCTTTCAAAAATGAGAAAAAATTTAAAGTGCATTTTCAAGACTGTGCCGCAGCCCATTGCTCACCGAAGGCGGACCGAGAAGGGGACTCCCGCCCGGAGGGTGGGGGTGCCCGCTAGTCATAGTAACTCCTTACAAACGTTATTATTGACAATAAGTCAATTATATTTTTGGGAAACTATGTCTCAGCATCCCTCGAATCCACTAACAAATATGCAAGAGCTTTCTGCCGGCATTCTGCGATGGTGTGCTCTTGTCGCAAAACAGAAATTGCCACGTTTCCTTTTGTAATACTCTCACAAGTTGTGCATTAGGAGCCTTTGATATTAATTTTGCAGAGCTATTAAGGCTCCAAATTACTTTGATTTGAAAGAAGTTATACAATTCTTAATGCCTCCTATTCTACTACAGAACCAAAAGCCGGAGAGAAGAGGAAAAAGAAGGGTGCTTCCTTTCAGACGGTATCTTCATTGCACAGGGTAAATGAAGAGTCCAAACACTTTTGAAAATGTACATAACATGGAACACTGATTAAACTCTTATATTCGAAAATAGATGAAACTTTTATGCTGGCTTGCACACACATTCTAACTCTTGTTTTTGACAATCATCATGGACTTCATACCTACCGCAGGAAAACCTGAACAAGCTGATGTCCACCTTGAGATCGACTTCTCCTCACTTCGTTCGCTGCATCATTCCGAACGAAACCAAAACCCCTGGTCAGTGACAAAACAAAAAAGTCAATTGGGTAACACCGACAACGTTTGGCAATGGGTGATCGATCAGTTGAGGATGAGATATAATGGAACAGCATTTCACTTGAAATCACCTGTCCTGCGAATTCCAACAGGTGCCATGGACGCTTTTCTCGTTATGCACCAGCTCCGTTGCAATGGTGTCCTGGAGGGAATCCGCATCTGCAGAAAAGGTTTCCCCAACCGTGTATTCTACGCAGATTTCAAACAGAGGTTTGAGATCACCTTCTTCTTTTTCGTATACGTGGTCGAGGCTCGTGGAAGAGCTCGAGCAGAATGGAATGGAACAAAATGGAAAGGGGGAAACACCAACAGGAGAGTAGAAAAGTGAGAGTGAGATCAAGGGGAGGGCTATAAGGACATGTAGGGGTGAAAAAGCTGAATGAAACACAGCAAGAAGAGGAAGGGGAAAGTGGGGATGAAACAGAAAAGGAACAAAACAACCGACAACTAACAAAAGAAAAGAGGTGATGAGGGGGGGGGGGCGAGGGGGAAATCACAATAACATGGAAAAAGGGAGTGCTCGGGAATGGGGTCATTCAGTGTAGAAAAGATGATGAGTATGAATGGGGATGATCTGAAGTAGTGATGAACAGCTGGCTTTAAACTTTGGAGGGAAGAATGGGAGTGAACAGGCTGGGGAAGTTGGTTATACAGGTGAGAGAAAAGATGAACAAATGAGTGGAGGTGAGCAGTGAGCCTGGATTTTGGGACTTTAACAAAAAGAGGATGACTGGTAGACCATGTGCACCATTCAGAAACCTTGGAGGGACAGAGCCAGGACAGGGCAGAGGGTGTAAGACCAAAAAGGAGGCGGTAGAATACAGAGAGGCCACCGACCTGTGTGTGATGTGAAAGTAACAGGACGAGACCCTCAGATTCATCACAACATACAGGGAGACTTTTTACATATAATCGAGAACCCTAAATCATTCCCATACACTAAAAACGATATCAGTTGGGAACATAATGTTTTGCGCAAATGTAGCCTAATGTTACAGAAAGACAGCACATGATCCTGGGAATCATCAGGTATCAAGTGATTTATCACGTGACCTGGTTATGACATTTAATGTTTTTCACTCATTCACACCATCACACTCACTGTGGAAGAGCGCGTGTTTCTCGTCGAACATTACATCAAGAATGCATCCTTTCGGAAATGTCAACTTGCATTTAAAAGTCGTTTTGGTGGTCGTACGGAACCTTCAAAATCAGTGACATTACATGGAAACTGGTGAAGCGGTTTAGAGAAACAGGCTGCGTGAAAGTTAAAAAGCACATGTACCAGTCAAGTGTTGTTACACCAGAGAAAGGGGATGAAGTGCGGGAAAGAATGGAAGCGAGTCCGAAGAAATCTCGGAGACGTTTCGCACAACAAACTCAATTGTGTGGATCACGTGGCTTTTCTTTCTATTACATGAGGCTACATTTACACAAATATAAGGTTCCTAACTGATATCGTTTTTAGCAGCATCTCGTGTAGCGAACGCTGCTCATAGAGAGCTCGGCGTTGTTGTTGTTGTTCTTCTTCTTCTTCTTCTTCTTCTTCTTCTTCTTCTTCTTCTTCTGAAGACAAAACCTTAACCTTGAGGACTCGGCTCTTGTATATACAAGATCCGGATCTCTTTAAATACTAGGCACATGTACACATCCTCGCATAGACGGTGCCTTTTGAGAGCGTCTATCATGAACTTTTAAATATATTCGGACATTTGCTTTAAAGTTTCGAAAAGTTCACGTTACTATTTAAAGATTATTCCATTGATCGTATTGTAATTTCGTAAATACACTATTTATTTCGTAAATACACTATATATCGTAAATACATTATGACGGGTCTCGCTATTGGATTAATCAAGGCACGTGACGAAATATCGGAAGTTGTTGTGTTGTTTTTTTTGTTGTTTTTAGTCAACAAAACCTTTAGGACGCTGCTCTTGGACACATTTGTCCTTGTTAGTGTATAGGAATGATCTAGGGTTCTCATATAAATGTAAAAAGTCACCCTGTATGTTGTGATGTATGAACTCTTTATAATGCACAATTATCCTTTTCTTCATGGTAAATGTAGACGATCTACCTGATTTGGCACACCATTGATCACTTTTGCTAATATCCTGAACCATTAAAGTTTGTACACATTATCTGAATCTAGGAATACAAAGAAAACTGATTATTTGAGTGAGTTGGTGATTTCTGGAAGCCAAATAAAACAACAATAATCGTACCGTACTGCAGTTATTACACAACACAAGAAGGAAAACAATGGAAACTTCAACAATGCTTTTGAAACTGCGAGAAAGTTTGTTTCTAATACGAGCATAAAGTACATCCGTCAATTTCAATGAACATGTCAGACTGAATCAATTAAATAATTACACAAATTCACCATCATTAAGTTAACCTTGCAGAAGTTATTCTGCAAATCAGGAACCGTAAACTCATAATATTACAAAACGAGAAGGGCACTCAGCGGAGCGCATAGCTCTGCCAGGCTGATGAGTTTACGTTTTGGATCACACTGATCGGCCGGATCTGGGATTCGGACCTGAACTAAAATTTAATCAACTTGTTCTCATCACCTAACTAACTCATCCATCAACTATCATCCGAATCCGTTCATAAACTTTTGAGATATCTTACTATTTATTGTTTTAGCTCAATCACTCAATGGTGAAGAATCACGTTTAAAAAAAATAAAATTCTTGGATCCAAATCCAGATCCTGATTCGGCCTTGTCACATACAGATCCTGATTCGGATCCAAATAATTTCGGCCTCGTCACATACCCAAGCTCTCAGCCCAATTTCGTCGGAATCCGCCCCCAAGTTTTTGCGATATCATGCTCACAAACAAACAAACAAACAAGCAGTCATAGACTGGTACTTACGAAATCGTCAACTTGACCTCTGACCTTGTCTTATAAAAGCTGTCTCTGGAGAAGGTAGCGACGCAAACCAGAAGTTTCTACGATGATTCTGTACCAAACCATCAAAAATCGAAACGTCGACCGAAGCAAAAATCACCATTTCTCCACGCAATTATTTTATCAGTCACAAAACCGTAATATTCGGCCATCCACCAACAATCTTTACATAATCCGACAGCTTAGCGAGTCAGGCATGCGACGATAACCTTTATTGGGATAACAAAATGACTTTTAAACACCATCTTTATCGAAAACACCGTCAGCGCACACACAAAACCTTTACGTGATCAACGACGCCTCTGCTCGAGCGCACTGCACCACGTGACGACCCGTGACACACGAGTGAAATATTTTTTATACAATCTTAAAACGTCTCCAAAACATCCGATTTTTACCAGAATTTCGACAACCGAGTTTTAAGCGTCCTAAGTGATCACAAAAACCGAAGACAAAATTAAAATCTAAGTTAAAACGAACTCGTAACGTCGAGCGAAGCAAAACTACTCCATTTCTCCACATTAATTTATGGAATTATGTTTGACCTCACTGTGACCTTGACCTTTGATCGATTTTGACCAAAATATAATCGGCACTAGCCATCGCCCTCCTGAATCACGTGGTGTAATTTGACATTGGTAGGTTCTTTCGTTGTCGAGTTATCTTGCCTACAAACAAACAAACAAACAAACACACAAACAAACAAACAGAAACGGAAGTCATCAATATACTTACGAAATCTTTAGATTTCATAAGTAACAAACAGACAAACTCAAATGTACTCAAAAAGCTTAGATTAGAGAACTTCTCTGAGAAGAACAACCCAATGTGCTGAAACAATGTGAGATGTACCCCCAAATAGCTCTGTGTAGGGCCGAAAGGACTAACTGCGTTTCATTGGTAGTTGTGCAACAATGTGCCGTCAATACATGTGTGGAAATCGCTCGTGGGTTTCCTGGTGTTTTAGGTCTTTTTCTGAATTGCATTTTGCACAGATATCGCATCTTGAACCCAGGCGCCATTCCCGAGGACAAGTTTGTGGACAGCAGGAAGTCCTCAGAGAAACTTCTAGCCTCCCTGGATATCGATCACACTCAATACAAGTTTGGACACACCAAGGTCTTTTTATTGTAGTTTTTGGAGGACAACATCTCCATGATAAAACCAATGATTGATGTTGTTTACCTGGAAATCTTAATGCCACCTTGGTTTTTTTTTATCACGTACAGGTGTTCTTCAAGGCTGGTTTGTTGGGGCAGCTGGAGGAGATGAGAGACATGCGCTTGGCAAAGATCCTTACCATGATTCAATCCCAGGCCCGGGGAAAGCTGATGAGGGTGGAATTTCAGAAGATCATCGAGAGGAGGTAATTAAAAAGAATAACACGGAAAAGCTGTTTAAATTTATCCCATCGATGATGTAGTAATTATTGTGATAGAAATTATATAAATGGCTACAAATGCCTCTGACAGCTACAAAGCCAATAGACTATTGGCCTGATGAAGCTTGCTGTGAAGCGGGTGAAACATAGTCTGAGACCGGGTCTGCTCTTGGTTTGTGCTCAAATCAGCGGAGTAAATATAGTTCACTTTTGATTAGAAGTGCCATCTTCTTTGAAAATATACAATCCGAACCCACCACAATCATATATATATATATATATATATATATATATATATATATATATATATATATATATATATATATATATATATATATATATATATATATATATATATATATATATATATATATGTAATGGTTGAGCGTCCGCTCTGAGTGTGGTCGGTGCAAACCCTGACCAAGTCATGCAAAAGGCTTAAACAAATGGTACGTACTGTCTCCATGCTTAATGCTCAGCATTTAGAAGAATAGAGCACAGGCAAGCAATGCTCGGAAGGCAATGGCAAACAACCCAGTATAACCCTTGCTAAGAAACTGCTTCGGCAGCAACAATGTTCTGGAAGGAGTACGGTACGTCAAAATACCACACACTCACACTCAATAAGAGAGCCACACCACCGAGGAAGTTAAACACGAGGGTGTGGCCATCTTATCTCCACCTCACTGATCAACTTCCTTTTGTCCAACGTGATTCTTTGATCATGAAGCATAATTCATCCTTGCTTGTACAGTATATTGTAATTGTAAAGGAATACTGTGATTGTTGGCTGAGGGTTTCCATTGTACATGAGGGGGTCTCATCCATTGTTCACATTTATAAGCCACATTTCCTCGAATTCACACAAACTCTTCCACGAACTGCAATTATGATCAACCTCAGATCCGATTTGAAGTTTCTCATTGAATTCCCACCACAATTATTGGTTATTAAGCTCTTGAATTGACCTTGTATGTACTTGTACAGCAACAGTGATCTATTTGACGCGTCGTGTGTACGCGTCACAATACAACACTTCGGTGATGCGCTTCTGGCAGGGATGCCTTGTTGGTGATTCAATGGAACATCAGAGCATTCATGGGTGTTAAAAACTGGTCGTGGATGAAGCTCTATTTCAAGATTAAACCCCTGCTAAAGAGTGCAGAGAGTGAGAAGGAGATGCAGAACATCAAAGAAGAGTTTGCAAAACTAAAAGTGCTGTATGCAAAGTCGGAAAAAACACGGAAGGACTTGGAAGAAAAGCAAGTGACATTAATTCAAGAAAAGAATGATCTGCAGTTGCAACTTCAGGCTGTAAGTTACTCAGACGTCTCAAGCATGTCCCATTTCGTCCACAACAAAACACTGAACTTTCCACTCATTCATTGTGTTTCTTCACCTTCTGTTTTCCTCCAGGAACAAGACACAATAGCTGATGCAGAAGAGAGATGTGACCTCCTGATTAAAGCCAAGCTGCATCTTGAAGCCAAAGTCAAGGAGCTCACGGAGCGCTTGGAGGATGAAGAGGAAATGAACTCCGATCTGATGACAAAGAAAAGGAAGCTTGAAGATGAATGCTCAGAGTTAAAGAAGGATATCGATGATCTGGAAATCACTTTGGCCAAAGTAGAGAAGGAAAAGCATGCCACGGAGAACAAGGTAAGATAATTGGTGGATATTCCTGGTACATCTCCAAAGGATGGTGAACAGGCTGCTGATGGCAGCATGATATTACTGTGTACGGTGCGGGAACGAGATGTTATATAGAAACAGAGTGAATCGAAAGGGAAAGGTAGTTCAGACATAGACCCCATATAATGGCCTCGACTCGCGGAAGAGCTAAAACATAAAACGTAGCAGATTTATAGACGAGTAATGAGTATGGGAGGGATGGACACACACAAGGAGCAAAGGAGGAATGACACAAAAACGAGTAGCAATGACCCAGAGAGCAGCAGGATGGGAAAGAACCGGTGTGTGGAGAAGAGATCGTGGATGTGCATGGACGAGCACATGAGGTAGTGATGGGACAACGGACACCGGGAGAAGACCCGGGGTGGCGTGAGGAGAGCAAAGGTAGAAGACGGCAGAAGGAGCAAGGCCAGATATAAGTTTGTGTAATATGGTAAGCCCAGCAACTTGCCTTCGGAAAGATACAACCGTTGGGAATTCACATCCTACCAAGGGATTCCAGCGACGCAGAAGGTCTTTCTTTCAACTACCTCAAGAACAGCAAGGCTTTTGAGATATCCAGAGAGATTTCCCCCAACCTCTTGTTCATAGTTTAGGGCATCCATCTATTTATGTGTCAGAAGGAGTAACACATCCAAGATGAAGTGGGCCAGGCCTGAAGCCATCCTGTTTTTCAGAGATCAGCTAATTCCTGAGGTCGGCTGATATGATAGACTCCATTACTTTGCTTATGATTTGGAGAGGTCTGGCAGGTCTGTAGTTCAGGGCAACAGTTTTGGAACCTTTCTTATGGATAGGAGTGATAGTTTGCAACTTTCCAAAATGGCGGAAGTGGCCCGTCCTTGAAGGACTAATGGATGGAATCAACATAACGTTGATTGAAGTAAGCTCACTAATGTGGAAGGCAAGGAGAGAAGGTGTTAATCCTTCGTCGAATCACTAATCCTCCTTCATCCTCTTTTGCTCCGACAAAATGTATGGAGTTGACGAGGACTATCTGCGAGTCAGGAGGGGGTAACGTGCCTTTACAATCGAGTCAAGTGAAAGGAAATGAGGACGCGGAAAAGGATTGTATGACAGAAAAAGGGCAGAGGTTTGAGAGGATGAGGATTGCAAAACACATGGGTAAAAAGTAAAAAGAAGAAGAAGAAGAAGAAGAGCACGAGCTCCCCATTCGTTAGACGCGTGGAGCATGGAGCCGTTGAGTGTTCGTAAGGCCTTCAGAAGAGAAATCGAAGAACAGAATAAAGTAGGGTGTCAGAAACAAGGATCAACTGGATACGTAGGGGTTTAGAGCAGGAGTTTGATGCAACAAGCAAGGGAAAGAGGAGAGAAGAGGGGAGGAAACCTGCAAGTTTGAGGGTAGTGTTTGGTTGGGTCAATGGGGGTAGAAAACATCATAAGCAGGGACGAGGGATAACGCAAGATGGTGGTGCACTGCCGACTTGAAGCTTTGGAGGTTAGAGTAGGATTGAAGAGCCTCGGGAAGGAGGTTCCAGAAATGATTTAAAAAAAAAAAAGAAGAGCAAAAGAGTGAAGAGCAGAAAGCATGGATTTCTGGGAGCCTAATAAAGAGGGGGCTACTGGCTTTATCCTTTTACACGTCTTGTGAACATGACCTGCCTCCTCATTTGTGATCGCTCATTCAAGAATGTGAACGCATGTACGAACGGCCTTTTCAAATTTTTCTAACTTCCTTTTCTGCACAGAGTATCAAGTCAGGAGATTGGAATTCCTTCGCGGTTCTCGCCACGCATCATGGGTTGCTGTATTTAATTTCAGTGTCACACTCCTCCAATCACAGGTGAAGAATCTGACCGAAGAGATGGCCACCATGGATGAGACCATTGCCAAGCTTCTCAAAGAGAAGAAAGCTTTGCAAGAGGCACATCAACAGACTCTGGATGACCTGCAGGCTGAGGAGGACAAAGTCAACTCGTTAACCAAAGCCAAAGCCAAGCTAGAGCAGCAAGTTGACGACGTAAGAAAAGCAATATTGTAAACGAGTTGATGATGCACAACCACGATGAGAACGGATGATGTTGTTTATCGGTGTGCTTGTGAAATCTTCCGTTTTGAGCTTGAAAAAAATATCACATTTCAAGCTGTAATGAAAGTTTTGGTGTCCTGCAGATTGAAGGCTCTTTGGAGCAAGAGAAGAAAATTCGAATGGACTTGGAACGGGCCAAGCGTAAATTAGAAGCCGATGTCAAGCTTGCACAAGAATCGATCATGGATTTGGAAAACGACAAACAGCAAATAGAAGAAAAACTGAAAAAGTAAAGTATATAAACACGGGTAACATGAGCCTGGTGTGGCTCAGTGGTTAAGTCGGTGGCTTGGGATCCTTGGGGTCCTGAGTTCGAGCCCCGCTGGTCGCTGAGTTAGCATCAGGGGGGTTGACTCAGCGTGTCATCCTTCCGATGGTCAGCGGAATGAGCACCGGTTTACTGGTAATTATCCCTGGAGGGTCGAAGGCGACTAAAGGGTTGGTGTCAGGAAGGGGATCCGGCCGTAAAAAACATTGCCACAAGAAAGGGTACCATGGTTGGAGCCCGCAAAAAGGTGACCCCTGCTCAGGGATAAAGGCTTTCAAATGGTTTGATGATGATAAACACGGATAACGATCAAACGTGCTGCAATCTGGGTGCATTCCAATGCTGTGTATTCGTTTGTCTCAATGAGATGTCCACAGGCTAGAATCGGTTCCAACCGACGCAACGGTCGTCCTAGTCCTAGTGCATGAAAACAGGAATTCATTGCCAGACACTGTGTATGGGACAGCGTCCCAAGCCAAGCATATATGTCCATGGGATAATGTCATGATCTCATTAAGTGTTCAGGCTATACGTTTCTTCTACCTCATCACAGGAAAGAGTTTGATACATCGCAGCTGAATTCGAAATTAGAAGACGAGCAGGTCCTGGTGGTACAACTGCATAAGAAGATTAAAGAATTGCAGGTAAAACTAAAAATGAAAAATAAATCCCCCTTTGTCTTTTAGAGTTGAGGAATTGTTGATCAGTGTGCAGCAAAAAAAAGGTCAGCATCAGGCTATCTCTCTCTAGGCTCGGATTGAAGAACTGGAGGAAGAGCTGGAGGCCGAACGAGCTGCCAGAGCTAAGGTCGAGAAGCAGCGAGGAGACGTGACGCGGGAGCTGGAAGAGTTGAGCGAGCGGCTCGAGGAGGCCGGTGGAGCGACCGCAGCACAGATTGAAGTGAACAAGAAACGTGAGGCCGAGTTCATAAAAATGCGAAGAGACCTCGAGGAGGCCACGCTGCAGCACGAGGCGACGACGGCGACACTGCGCAAGAAGCACGCAGATGCCGCGGCGGAGCTTGGAGAACAGCTGGACAACCTGCAGCGTGTCAAGCAGAAGCTTGAGAAGGAAAAAAGCGAGTACAAGATGGAACTCGACGATCTTTCATCAAACATCGAGCAGATCACAAGGTCCAAGGTAAATGTTGATTCTTGTGAAGAAGTCATTTCAATAAAGGAACGCAAGTCGCAACAATATTATCACCAAGAAGTTGCTTTTTTTTGTTTTTAGAAACTCGTTATTTCTAAACGTGACGTTTATTCACGCAGGCAGGCACAGAAAAGCTCTGCCGAGGGTTTGAAGACCAACTCAATGAAGCAAAGCTGAAAGTGGATGAAATGACTCGGCAGTTGACCGATTTAACAACTCAGAGATCCAAGCTGGCTGCAGAGAATGGTAAGGCCTTTCTTTTTCACCTTCACACTACGACATCATATGTACCCATTACCAACTGACTCAGATTATCACTTAGGTTAAGGTAAGGTTACATAAGCAGGGTAGGTAATATTGGACTAAACTACTACCATCCCTTTAATGGCCTTGAATAATCTTACCTTTGGAGTCTGCGAAGGGGGAAGTTTGCCAAAGTCTTTCGCGAACTGGCTCTCTCGGCCTGAGGTTCGACTGGAGCTGATTTTTGGCAGGAATTTGGAATGTGTTCAGGTTGCCGGCAATAACTCTCCTCATTCTCACAAAGACACCGTGGGATCTCTACCGTCCACCAACTAATTCCAGACGACAGAACACACCGCTCAACATACACACTTTGTGACGCAGTGCCCTGCCTGTGGAGCACCAATCCAACAATTTATAGTCGGGTCGGGAATCGAACCCTGGCGAGACAGCGCAAAGGTAAGTGCACTGCTTCTGCCGGACAGCGTAGGTAATCTGAGTATGTTCAATATTTAATAAGAAACAAATTTTTTTTCAACTCTTAGGTCTGATATCCCATCTCGATAGAAGAGTGAGATCGACACCAGAGAGAGAGAGAGAGAGAGAGAGAGAGAGAGAGAGAGAGAGAGAGAGAGAGAGAGAGAGAGAGAGAGAGAGAGAGAGAGGGGACGCGGAGTAAAACAGTAACAAACTCACAGTGGGGGCAGTGGAGCCAAATCTGAACTAGAGGAATGAATGAACGAGCAATAAATGGAAGAGAGGAGAGGAGAGGGAACACAGGAAACTACACTTGAGAGGGTCGAGTTACTGACAGTAGAAAAGAGTGAAGGTAGGGATAGGAGTTGACATGAGATGGAAGTGCACTCGAAGGGTGGAATACGTACAGCATGATTCATATGGTGAGAAATTACTATTATAGATTCTATGATGATCTCTCAGACTTCGGGTCCTATTTCAACTGGAATTTGCTTCCCATTACTGTTCATGTAATTATCATTGTGCACTAATTGATATTTCCTTCTTATACCCCCACCCCCCCCCCTTCCCCCTCCTCCCCAATCATTACCTTATTTCTTGCACTCTTGAGGCGAGTTTTCCAGAAAGCTTGAGGAAAGAGATTCCCTTATTACGCAGCTCAGTCGAGGGAAAACTTCCTTCACACAACAAGTGGAGGATCTCAAACGACAGCTTGAAGAAGAGGCGAAGGTACCACGGAGCATGCGCTTGTTCGGAAAGAGTTTTCAGGCTTTCGGTGCAGTCATTTAGAAACATGTAAAAAAGCAAAAAGCCTTCATCCTTCTCCCTCGCCCTTCATACCTTTCCTTTCCTTTCCCTGTAATTCCCACCACCACCTGCAGGCCAAGAATGCACTGGCTCATGCCCTCCAGGCAACTCGACATGACTGTGACCTGCTGCGAGAACAGTTTGAGGAGGAGCTCGAAGCGAAGTCTGAGTTACAAAGAACCTTGTCCAAAGCCAATGCAGAGGTGGCTCACTGGAGGAGCAAGTACGAGACGGATGCCATTCAGCGCACTGAAGAATTGGAAGAAGCCAAGTAAGTCAAACCTCCCTCCTCTGACCTCCATCCTGATTCCTTTCCTGGTGATGGCTTAGCGGATAGGGTGGCGGGCTTTGGATCCTCGGGTCCTGAGTTCAAATCCTGCTCAGCTGTTGAATTAGTACCAGGTGGGGTTAACTCAGCCTGTCATCCTTCTGAGGTGGGCAAAATGAGTGCCGGCGAAATATCCTGTGTCGGAGTGGCGACCCGTCCAGGATTGTGCCCAATAGCCAAGGAGACTGCTTTAGCAGCAGCAACGCTCTGCACAGAGTCTGGTCCCAATCTCCTCGTCCATAATCAAATAAACCCAAACTATACACAAACAAATACTTCTTTACAGGAAGAAGCTCACAGCTCATCTACAAGAGGCAGAGGAAGCAGTTGAAGCCGCAAACGCCAAGTGCTCATCCCTCGAGAAAACGAAGCACCGACTGCAGAGTGAGATGGAAGATCTCGCAATCGACTTGGAGCGATCCAATGCTGCTGCAGCTGCCCTTGATAAGAAGCAGAGAAACTTTGACAAAATCCTATCAGAATGGAGGCTCAAGTACGAGGAGACGCAGGTCGAGTTTGAAGCCTCGCAGAAAGAATCCCGAAACCTAAGCACCGAACTTTTCAAACTGAAGAACGCGTATGAAGAATCTCTGGACAACTTGGAAACCATGAAGCGAGAAAACAAAAATCTGCAAGGTTAGAATTCATCAGGCATTTACAAACTAGCGGCACACCGCATCATCAGGGGCGACGAACGCCAATCTGAGAACTTCCTTTATGTTTACAGATGAAATATCCGATCTTACGGAACAAATCGCCGAAATGGGAAAGAACATCCATGAAATCGAGAAGATGAAAAAGACTCTGGAGCACGAAAAGATGGAGATGCAAGCTTCGCTGGATGAGGCCGAGGTGCGTACGTATGGCATTCCGAAGTTTGATGAAACACTTTTAGGGGGGCCGTCGTAAAACTCATGGCAACCACTAAATTAATCGAAATACAAATTTCCTTGCAGGGGGCACTAGAACATGAAGAGAGCAAGACGCTTCGAGTTCAACTGGAGCTGACGCAGATAAAAGCCGACATCGACAGGAAGTTGACTGAAAAGGATGAAGAAATCGAAAACCTGAGGTTGGGTCACTAAAACTTAAGTTTTTTGGGGGTGGGGTTTGGTGATAAACAGGTGAGTGTTTAAGTCATGATAAACCGGGTGATTCTGTTTCACTCAAACAGGAGGAACCACCAGCGAGCAGTGGAATCGATGCAGGCGACGCTCGATGCCGAAGCCAGGAGTCGGAATGAAGCCGTCCGTTTGAAGAAAAAGATGGAAGGAGATCTGAATGAGATGGAGGTTCAACTGAGCCATGCAAATAGGCAAGCTGCGGAATCACAAAAGCTGGTTCGCACTTTGCAGACACAGATCAAGGTATGCTCATCACATAGTCTACTTCTAGTTGTTGTTATTGTCCTCGTCAAGGTCTTTTTCGAGATTATCTTTGATAGGATCCCTTACATCATCCCCATTCGTTATCCGATACGTCACAGTGACATTTTTCCTTCTCTTATGTTTGAATGGATTCCAAACAAACAAACAAACGAACAAAACGACAACAACCTCGAGTTGCCAAGGACGGCCTTCAAAGTTCTTTCATTCCTCGTCTCCCATTTCATCTTCTACAGGACATGCAACTGCAGTTGGATGATGTGACGCATCAAAACAGCGACCTCAGGGAGCAAGCGGCTGTGGTGGAGCGTCGAAACAACCTCTTGTTGTCCGAGCTGGACGAGCTTCGTGTAGGCCTCGAGCAGTCGGAGAAAAGCCGCAAACTCGCCGAGCAGGAACTCATCGAGGCGACCGAAAGGGTTAGCCTCTTGCACTCGCAGGTACCGTCCGCACCCCAGCAGCACCTTTTGCTTTTCTATCATTTTTTTTTTTTTACTATTTTCCATGTCAATCGATACATATACTGGGATGTCAACAATCGCACAATGTCTGTTAAGTTCACCACCATCCCATAAATCCCTGTTGACCTTCTTCCCAGAATACCAGCCTCATCAATCAGAAGAAAAAACTGGAGGCAGACATCTCCCACATTCAGAGCGAGATGGAAGAATCCATCGAGGAATGCAGGAACGCTGAGGAGAAAGCACACAAAGCCATAACGGATGTGAGTACATCACACCGCAAGCACTATGAATAAATAAATAAATAAACAAACAAACAAACAAAAACAGGCAAATAAATAAATAATCATTACCTTCCTTACAAGGAACTTCAATGCAGGAGGCCATTAGGCCCATCAAGCCTGTGCAGTGGTTAGCCGTGGTTCGAACCACCGATCTCCCAGACTCGGAGCGGAGTGCAATATGGTATTCTTCCTCAGCATCTCAAGGAGATGGGGATGTGCCAGAAATCTGCCTGGGGGGGGCAGGAATCTTCCTGGGGGATGGCCAGACAGAGGCCCCTGGAGTACCGGCAGAAAGTGGACGCAGCGACGCGCTGCTCCGGCGCATGCTCCCATACCTGACCTGACCTGACCTAAGGACGTTGTGAAGAAACGACAACTCATTAGGTAGCATGCTCGTGAGCTATGTAGGGCCTGGGGTCAATGCGAAACGAGGCGAGTTCAATTAAGACTGCCCCTTCTCGTACAGTGTGAGCTGAAGGTGTTGCATCATGGAGCAGGTGTTTAATCCAGCTATCCCATTGGCCATTTGTAATCACATGGACGAAAAACGCCCCCGTGATGTCTCTTTCATAAGATAGTTATATTCGTTTGGGTAGTACATACCAACATACCGTATTAAACAGGATATGGATGTTAATGCAAGTGGAAAGTAAACTCATGAATGTATATGCTAAGTGAGTGGACTATGAATGCAACTTTGGTAAATGTAAGCAAGTTAAGGATTAGTAAGTTAATGGGAGACTTTAGGTTTTATAACTTTAAAAAAAACTATACCATTTCTTAAATGGCCTCAATTATCCGCACTTTCTTGTGAGGTCAGCTGGGGAGAGTTTTTGGCTCGAGACTTTCATCAACCGCCTGGGCCAGGACCAATCCGACGTTCAACTGAAGGGAATTTGGGCAGGAACTTGTAATTTGTTCAGGGTACCGGTGATAACTCGTTGACTTTTCGCAAAAGACACTGGGGGGGGGGGCTTTAAAATCCACCAATGACCAGCTAAATGTCCATCTGAGGGATGGCGCACACTGACATCTCGCCCTGCTTGTGAAACACCAGGGTGGAAATTTATAGCTGGGTTGAGAGTCGGACCAAGGCTGGACAGATCAGAGGTGCGTGTGCATACCCCCCCGGTTACCCTGCCAGTCATTTATAACTTCAGTAAATAGTTTTGCTATTTTACATGTCAACTGAAAAATATACTAGAATATTTAAACAACACAGGTACGAAGAGCCAAGTGGATTTGGAAGGTAAGGGTCTATAATCACACAATTGGCCTTCCCACAGCAAAGATAATACCTGGCACTTCACCTCGAGAAAACTGGAAACGGCGAGGCCATTGAAGGCTCCAATTGGGTGCGTGGTCGTACAACCCTGTATCAATCAGCTGGCGAAACCGATCAATCACCGCTATCTTCATTCCAGTTTTCCTTCTCATCTGGGGGTAGCCTTCATTATCGATATCAGGGCCCACCTCCCCCCAGAGCAGTCTGGTCGTGAGGTGCCAGAAACTCACCTTTCACCATTTGTTGAAACGGGCTCGGCATGAGTGGCCAGACGAGAGAAGCTCAGCTGTAAGAGAATATTTGAGATGGTGACCATAAGAGTTCCTTCGTGTGGTTGAGGAGCTCATCCCTTAACAATGCCATGCTCGTACCTAGCCATACGGGGCCTTGAATTAGGCAAGTCCGATGACAGTGTGGTATCATAAAGTAAGGCTTCGTAATGTCGGACCTCAGGGAACTTCACATCCAGCGAAATCGAGATCATCCCTGGAAGTCAGCATGTCTGCCTTACCCTCAGGGCACAATCCTCTGGTGATCGATCCCCAGACCAAAACCTGTGGGTCTCACTGATGTTGAGTACACCACCTCAAGTCCACATTTTGCATCTCAATTCATTGATGGGGGGGACGCTTTTGTGGGGGAAGTCAGAAAAAGCAGAATTAATGGGACTTACAAGGTACAGTCGCTGTGAATGGAAGAGGAAATGCATACGATGGTATCACGGACTCCCAATCAAATGGACTCGTGGATTTGCATTGGTTTTGGTCGATATACATGCAAATTTGCATTTGCATCAACCATTTGCATTGGTTCATGGACGTGTTTGACAGTTTCAGACATAATGTCGACCTTCGAAGCCAGGCAAGAAACTGGTAAAAAACAAAACAAAAAAAAAACAGAAAAAAAAACAGGCCACGTATACAAACCGAGCTAAGATGCTCAAAACCAACCACTCTGAGAGCAAGAGGATGTTCCACATGATGACGTTGGACAACTCGTCAAGTTCATAAGGACAATAGATCGGGTTGCCTCGCACACAATGGTTTTTAAATAAGTAACTTTTTTTAAAAAAAACTGATTGTTTTTTGTAGGCGGCGATGATGGCGGAGGAGCTGAAGAAGGAACAGGACACGAGTTCACACCTGGAGAGGATGAAAAAGAACATGGAGCAGACCCTGAAGGACCTGCAGATGCGCTTGGACGAGGCAGAGCAGATCGCTCTGAAAGGCGGAAAGAAACAAATTCAAAAACTTGAAGCCAAGGTGAGTGTTACGAAAGGTGTTTTCAATGATTGCTTTGTCTTTTGTTTCTGCTAATCCTTGCACAGTCTTTCTTTGTGGACATTCTTGGATGCAATCCTTGTCAGGTGTACTCTTTTATATAAAAACTACCACAATTTATTGGATTATCCTATCATATCGAACCATCCTTTCCAACACATTTTCCTGTAACACTCTGTCCAAACATCCAAGGTCCGTGAACTCGAATCCGAGCTGGAGGGTGAACAGAGGCGAAGTGCGGAATCCCAGAAAGGAGCTCGCAAGTGTGAACGCCACATCAAGGAGCTAACTTACCAGGTAAGGTATATAGCAACTATGATCAGAGACGATGAGCCTGACTAAGTAACCAACCACCGTGTCCGACTCCCGATGCAGGGACGCTCGAGAAGATCCCAGATTTTCTGACACCCAGAGAGATCAGAACGCTCGGCACCGCAGCCCGTTGGTTGTGTCGAATAGATACCGGCAATTCGAAAACAAAAATGCTCGAGTATTAACCTGTCGTTGGTTCTTCGTTTTTCACAGGCGGAGGAGGATCGCAAAAACCTCGCCCGCTTGCAGGAACTGATCGACAAGCTGCAGCTGAAAGTGAAGAGCTACAAGCGGCAAGCAGAGGAAGCTGTAAGTAGCACAAACAAAATTTAATTAAATAACACCGACTTCAATAAGAGGACTTCGGGTTGAAAATGCAGGACTTCCGAAGCCTGCAGCAGCCGCGTTACATCATTCGTAGATGTTATAAAACACGTTGCATAACAGGGTGGCGCAGAAGAAGTGCACTCGCTTCTCAGCTTCGTGAGTGCGACTCTTGATCCGACTATAAACTCGGACTGGTGTTTCATAGGGGCTGTTGCGCCATGTTTTTTTTTCAGAAGGGACGCATTTGCTAGCGGACATTAAAGATCCCTCAGTGCTTTCCCAAAAATTAGGTCATCGTGTGCTTATAATGTTGTGGACCGAATTCCAAAATCCTGCCGATGCCCTATGGGGGCACCTCATTGGCAGCACAAGGGCACCTCGGTTCATAATGAAATTCCGGTCAGCAGATAAGCGTTCACTAAATGAGTTCTGTCATACCGGCATGCAGGAGGAACAAGCCAACATGAACCTAACCAAGTACCGCAAGCTGCAGCATGAGCTGGATGACGCGAGCGAGAGGGCGGACATGGCTGAATCACAAGTCAACAAACTGCGCAGCAAGTCCAAAGAATTTGGAATGAAGGTGAGGGAGGTCTCAGCTTTGTCTCCTTTTGTTTGCATCTTGAAAGATGCATTTTGTGTTTGTGAAAATTTGTTAGGGGTGGGGGGGAAAACAAAGAAACGCCTTTTCCTATCAACCTTAGGCCTCTTCATACCAAATCACCCATTCGGCTCAAGAAAGTCACTATCAAGCCAAGTCGACAAGAAGCACAGAGCATTCCAGCTTTGTAAGTGGCCACCGCCGTGGCGTTGTTGAGGTCTGCCAGTACAACCACCGGCAATCCGGTAGTTTCGGTGTAAAAGAAATCTGGTTGAAGGGTGGAGGACATGAAAACATTTTTTACTTTCTCGTTTGAACGTTGCTCGTTCTGGTTTTCAAAATCCTTAACTAGAATATGAAATCTCATCATGCTTTCACTCAAATGGCTACAATTATCAACACATGTCTCGTTCTCTTTTGTCAAAATAATTGTGGGAAAGATTTGGTGGGGGGGGGGGATGAGGAACGGGGGAGTTGAGGTGGATGTGGAATGGCAAACAATTGAATGTATCGACAACTCGTTTGTTTAGGTGGTATGTTGCTATAGCAACCTTTATCAGGGGCTAACACACTGTGTCTTTCAACTATAACTGCACTCGGTAGAGCATGCTATGTATCATTTTAGCCTTATCACTCAATGGTGAAGAATCACTTTCAAAAATATTATTGTCCAGATCCGGTTCTTCAGCTAAACAGAATCATTTCGTCCTTGTCACACACACCCAACCTGTCCACGAAGTTTTGTCCGAATCCGTCCATACATTTTTGAGATAGCCTGCTCACAGCCAAACAGACAGACAGACAGACAAACAAACAAACAAGGGTGGAAGCACAGCCTGCGTCTACCTTCGGTGGTGGAAGTACTTAATCTCATCTCATAGCTTCTCATTTTCTTTTCATCAATGAAACGTGTCGGATGACTACCAAGTCGTGCGATTACGCCAATTTTGTTGGCAAAGGCAACACAGCTTTGTGAAGAAAACAGTTTCCTCATTAAGAGCACAAACACAGATTGGTGTTCAAGCGACCAAAAGGCCCATTTCAGACGAGTGGACATTTTCATGACGTAAAGAGCCGCAGTAGTTTGGTAGGACGTGCGGGTCATCTTGATCGGGTAGAATTAAAATGTTGACCTCTGTATCTGAATTATTGTGAACCAGCATATTTAACCACTTAAGACTGTATGTCATCAAAACACCAGCAAACGGCTTTAAATCTTTTGAAGATACACTGGTGTGATGGTTCAACCATGCAGCATAAGAGCACGGTTCGTCCTTCGACGATCAAACCCACAAGTTAACCGTCGAGCTCGTAGAAAGAAAGAAATGTCCGCGTTATGTGGTTGCGGTGTTAGGTCTTCTTCCTGAAGGCTTTCAGATTTGTGACAGGATATTGAAAGTTGCAGTACATGACATGGAAGGGAGAAGGGAATTCAAAAGAACGGATGAGGTGGGGAAATCAGAGAGAGAGAGATATAGATATAGATATAGATATAGATATCGGAGTGGAAAGTCAAAAAGATGAGAATTGGGGAAATGACAGATGAGGCACACCTTTAGGGGATGATGATGATGTGGGATTGAAAGTTCAAGAACTTGTCAGTGACGAGACCGTTATTCTGAGCAAAAGTGACGAGGTACGCAAATCATTTTAGGGCCTATTAAATCAAATGAGTGCGTTATTGAAATGCAAGTGAATGGAGCACCACTCCACAGAGGGGAAGTGTACTCTATTAAAGTCCATGGAAAAAAAAAAACACTGTTAGTGGTCGGGTGAGCATGATTGAAGAAGTGGAGAGACGGGTGAAGTACGACGTGCCGACGATATGTGTGCGACTTGCAAGCTCGTCGGTATCAAGGTACCATGGAAGTACCAGGTTGTTAATGAGACAGAATAGGAAGACACAAAGCCTCAGTCAGGAGTTAATCAACAAAATAAACGGGTGGGTTAGCAGAACGATCTCAACAAAAGAAAATGGCAAGGATAGACCACTTGGAAAGAGTAAAAGATAAACTCCAGGAAGCAGACCAAAGGACAATTTTGATGAAACCTGAAGTCATTGAAACAACGACTGCAGCCGCATGATCTTCTTTACCGGTATTAGTCCCTCAAAGTGTAGAATAATCATGAAGACGGTAGAGCGGATACAGAAATATAGTTAATGCAAATAGGGAGACCCAAACACTACCTTGAAGAACCCATGCAGGAATTAGGAAGATTGCCACGGACTACCATGGACCAACACCCCGAAAAAGGGTCAGTGTGCAATGGTCACGTGGGTTTTCACCAGTTAATATTAACAACAGTCCTGGACAACCATGTTTTCTGTGTTCATCGGCAGGACAAAATGTTTAACATGAACCTTGTGAAAAAAGACCCTGACTCGAAGACTAAGGACAGCGTGAATGTCAGGGTGATGAAAGTGTGACCATCAAGAAAGTGCGAGCCATCAACACCACTCGATGTCGATGGTCAGACAGAAAGACAACGTAGAGGCTCCTGAGCACCCACAGAGGAAAACTTGCCGAGAAGAGCTCTTTCCTCCAACCTGAGGTCGAGCGAATTGCTCCATTGTTGGTTCAGAAGTAGGTGCATCACTTTTTGGATTGGACAGCACCAAAAGAAAATGGATAAGTAGCGAGAAGGAATTTGGTGAAGAAGTGGTGTTTAAATTCTTTGGTAATTATTGATTCAATTCGTTCAGAGATTGTAGATCAAAGAGTCATCAGGAAATAGATTTCGGGATCAGACATGGATACTTTTGATGAATCGTATGATTATGTGACATCTTCTACATGGAGGGTAACTGAGCATCAGTAAGAATAAGAGAGGACGGAAGAGATAGGAGTGAAGCTCGGTTGATGAGCTCGGGACCATCTGCAGTCCAGGAATCGAGGTTGACAGTCAAACGAGATGAAGATCAAAGGATTGAGAAGTGTCAAGCATGATGTCTGTTAAAAGTGGGACTTGTTAGGAAGTTAACCGAGCAAAGAAAACACCCTGCTTTGTACCAATAGGACATGATGTCATCCCTTAATAAGGGGCAACCTGCTAACACTATTCACAGAGAGCTTTCAGACCTCACAGTTTAATTGACTTACTGACCCCGGAATGCATTTACCTAGCAGGGCTTACTATTCGCAAAATGGAATGTTTTACGAACATCAAATTACGCGCTCACCTCCTCCTCCAAGAAAGACCGTGTCAACCTTGCACGAAACCTTGTAGAGCCAGCAGGTGACCTTTTTGTGATTCAAGGCTCAAGGAGGCATGAGCATCATTAATACAAATAGGATGAGGATATCAGGAATTTCAACGATGAGTAGTAGACAAATTGGACAAATGTGCGATACGAGTCTGAAGTCAGAGTCATCGCAAGCTTTTGGCTCAAACGGGAACACCTAATGTGCCAACCCAAATTAACTCGAGACACCCAGCATGCTTACCGACACCGTGTCATCATGGGGTGCGCTTATGGCAACATGATGCGAGACAGAAGTCTACCCCTGACAATCGAGAAGGAAGTATGTCGGTACGCAACCCTATTTATGTATTGTGGCCAAAAAAAAAAGCTCCAGGATTAAAATGATAAAAAATTTTGCTTTTCTGAACAATTAGACACCTGTCCTGAAAATCAGCAGTTGGAGTTTATTTGAGGAAGCACCTAACTCAGTATTCCTGGAGTCACAGGAAGCAGTCCTGGCAGGCCACTTTTGCATCATTGGGAAATATCAGGGACAATGAGAACTGTGTCAATAAGCCTGGTGTTGGCTTAGTGGTTAGGGTGGTGGCTTGGGATCCCAGGGTCCTGAGTTCAAGCCCCGTTGGCTGCTGAATTAACACCAGGGGGTTGACTCAGCCTGTCATCCATCCGAGGTCGGCGAAGTGAGTACCAGTGTACTGGTCCCGGTGTATGCCCCGGTTAGAATAGGTATACCATATCCCTGTGTGTCGTAAGAGGCGACCAGGGTTGGCATCAGGAAGGGCATCCGGCCATAAAACATTGCCTCAAGAAAAAGCCTAACCCCTGCCGAGCAGGGAAAAATGGCTGTAAAAACGGTCATTTATATTATTATAATGAGAACTGTGTCACCTGAATACCGTATTTGCAAAAAAGTGGAAGCCAAATCCAGGTGTGAAGCAGCTTTTGTTGTGAAATAGAAACAAATTTCTCAATAATAACCAGTTCTGAGTGAGTGGAGCAAGCACCAGAACTAGCAAACGAGAGGGTTGGGTTAGGAAGTGTTAATGGGGTAATAAAGACCATGGGTCAGGATGGGGGATGACAGGAGGTAGCGGTGCCTCTGCCTGCTTGAAGCCTTAAAGGGAAGAGTGGGATAGAACGGCCTCTGGAAGATGATTCCACAGACAGGAGAAGCAAGGAATAAAAGAGTTGCAGGGTCCCGTGGCTTTATTGGGAAAAATTAAGCATTTGTTTAATGTAATGGAACGGCTCACGGCATGCTCGAGTTGGTGGACAACCTGAATCAAAGACTCAAACTCTTGGTGCGATTTTCAGGAGGAAAGATGTCCTGACTGTCTTGCCAATGGGAATAAAATACAGCACTGTACAACAATTATATATTTTCACTGAAACGATTGTACTTCCTTGTTCTTGTCCAATTGGTTCACAAAAATGTATTGAACATACTTCTTTGTTGCAGAAATTGGAGGAGTGAACACGCTGATAAGCCAAATCCTGAAGATGTCCGTACCATCGCATCCTGACGCGCCATTTTGGGAGAAGCATTTCAAGCAAGCCGGATAATTCGGTTGCAATGTAATTAGCAATTTTATGCATGTTTCGTCATAAAAATAAAACTGCAACAGGTGAATTATATGGCTTTACCGCAACTTCATAGGATCATACATGTAGAACATTGATGAAGTTTAAATGTAGGGACATCGAGACAGAGATGTCAACAAGTCACCTGAGCCAAGTCTCAAGTAAGTCTCAAGTCCATGAGGGCAAGTCTCAAGTCAAGTGTCACGTCAAGTGTCACGTCATAATGTCATTATCAGAGACCTTGATTAAGTGTAACTGCAGTGGCGTAGTAGTAAAAAAATTATGTAGGTAAATGAATACGAATGTCAGTTGAAGCTGCAAAGCAGCCAACCTTAAAGGCTAAGCCAGTGAGGTGTGTCTGCAGGCTGCAAGGCCCATGGGTGTGCAAAGTAAGGGGAGAGTGTGGGACAGGGTAGTGCTCTCGCGCTCTCTCGCTCTCTCGCTCTCTCGCTCTCTCTCCCCCCCCCCCCTCCCATGGTCTTGGCTCGATAGGGGCGGCAGCATGGTGTCTTAGATATGGGTGATCTTTGAACCACTTCTGTAGGATCGGTTGGCTGTCGCCATACTGTAGGCCAATTGACATCATCGTCGTGTCATGGTCAGCGTGCTTTTTTTGTTGAATTTAATGTTTCTGGCTGCAAACCTCCTGACTGGTGATCAACAGGGAAGAGACAATGTGCTCATGTGGCATGCGACACTTGTTGCTAACAGGTCGTGGAGCAACTGCTGTGATGGGACTCGATCTGTGCCCTGCTGCCTCATCAAGTTCCGGGGTTCCATACAGTTATATTAATGAGCCTAATTTGGTCACAAATAAAAGATGAGCAGTATGTTGTCCTGATGAGCCCACAAGGGCGAAATCTAGATCGACATCTCTGCTTTCGTCTATTTGTGACCACAGGCTTTAATCTCAGTCTGCAGAGACTTGAGGACCATACGGATGCCTCCTAGTTTAGATGTGATGTATTGGTATAATTTATGCACACGACATCATCGTCGTGTCAGAGTCAGCGTGCTTTTTTTCGTTGAATATATATATATATATACAGTGGGGAGAACAAGTATTTGATAGACTGCCGATTTTGCAGGTTTTCCCACTTACAAAGCACGTAGAGGTCTGTAATTTTTATCAGTGCTACACTTCAACTGTGAAAGACGGAATCTAAAACAAAAATCCTGAAAATCACATTTTATTGCATGAAATAAGTATTTGATACATCAGAAAAACAGAACTTAATATTTGGTACAGAAACCTTTGTTTGCAATTACAGAGATCAGACGTTTCCTATA
>NC_140968.1:102095806-102120806 GCF_056783735.1 Eptatretus burgeri | reverse complement strand
ACTGGTCCGGTGTATACCCAGGTTAAAATAGGTGTACCATATCCCTGTGTCGTAAGAGGCGACCAGGGTTGCGTCAGGAAGGGCATCCGGCGTAAAACATGTGCCAAATCTCTATGCGGATCATACGGATGATCCGCTGTGGCGACCCCTAAAAAGGGAGCAGCCGAAAGAAGAAGAAGAAGAAGACATATACAGACAAACATACGATATATGTGCATATATATATATATATATATATATATATATATATATATATATATATATATATATATACATATATATACACAAATATATATATATATATATATATATATATATATATATATATATATATATACATATATATACAAACATACATATATATATACATATACATATATATATATATATATATATATATATATATATATATATATATATATATATATATATATATATATACACATATACATACATTTACAAACACATATATATATATATATATATATATATATATATATATATATATATATATATATATATATATATATATATATATATACATACATACATATATACAGTGGGGAGAACAAGTATTTGATACACTGCCGATTTTGCAGGTTTTCCCACTTACAAAGCACGTAGAGGTCTGTAATTTTTATCATAGGTACATTTCAACTGTGAAAGACGGAATCGAAAACAAAAATCCTGAAAATCACATTGTATGATTTTTAAATAATTAATTTGCATTTTATTGCATGAAATAAGTATTTGATCACCGACCAACCAGTAAGAATTCCGGCTCTCGCAGACCTGTTAGTTTTGTCTTTAAGAAGCCCGCCCATTCTCCACTCATTACCTGTATTAACTGCACCTGTTTGAACTCGTTATCTGCATAAAAGACAGCTGTCCACACTCAATCAATCAGACTCCAACCTCTCCACAATGGGCAAGACCAGAGAGCTGTCTCAGGACATCAGGGACAAAATTGTAGACTTGCATAAGGCTGGGATGGGCTGCAGGACAATAGGCAAGCAGCTTGGTGAGAAGGCAACAACTGTTGGCGCAATTATTAGAAAATGCAAGAAGTTCAAGATAACAGTCAATCTCCCTTGGTCTGGGACTCCATGCAAGATCTCACCTCGTGGAGCCTCAATGATCATGAGAAAGGTGATGGATCAGCCCAGAACTACACGGCAGGACCTGGTCAATGACCTGAAGAGAGCTGGGACCACAGTATCAAAGAAAACCACAAGGAACACACTGTGCCGTCATGGATTAAAATTATGCAGCGCATGCAAGGTCCCTCTGCTTAAGCCAGCGCATGTCCAGGCCCGTCTGAAGTTTGCCAATGACCATCTGGATGATCCAGAGGAGGAATGGGAGAAGGTCATGTGGTCTGATGAGACCAAAATAGAGCTTTTTGGTTTAAACTCCACTCGCCATGTTTGGAGGAAGAAGAAGGATGAGTACAACCCCAATAACATCATCCCAACCGTGAAGCATGGAGGTGGAAACATCATTCTTTGGGGATGCTTTTCTGCAAAGGGGAAAGGACGACTGCACCGTATTGAGGGGAGGATGGATGGGGCCATGTATCGTGAGATCTTGGCCAACAACCCCCTTCGCTCAACAAGAGCATTGAAGATGGGGCGTGGCTGGGTCTTCCAGCATGACAACGACCCGAAACACACAGCCAGGGCAACCAAGGAGTGGCTCCGTAAGAAGCATCTCAAGGTCCTGGAGTGGCCTCGCCAGTCTCCAGACCTGAACCCAATAGAAAGTCTTTGGAGGGAGCTGAAAGCCTGTGTTGCCCAGCGACAGCCCCGAAACCTGAAGGATCTGGAGAAGATCTGTATGGAGGAGTGGACCAAAATCCCTGCTGCAATCTGTGCAAACCTGGTTAAGAACTATAGGAAACGTCTGATCTCTGTAATTGCAAACAAAAGTTTCTGTACCAAATATTAAGTTCTGTTTTTCTGATGTATCAAATACTTATTTCATGCAATAAAATGCAAATTAATTATTTAAAAATCATACAATGTGATTTTCAGGATTTTTGTTTTAGATTCCGTCTTTCACAGTTGAAGTGTGCCTATGATAAAAATTACAGAGCTCTACGTGCTTTGTGAGTGGGAAAACCTGCAAAATCGGCAGTCTATCAAATACTTGTTCTCCCCACTGTAGATGAGCCATTTGGTCATAACACGCATCACCAAACTGATGATGTTCCATGTATACAGCATGTAGATCTACAAGTACAGGATGTACAGTATAAATGGGCCCTTACCTGAGTCATGGTTTGTGTCACCATCAGTTGCTGCAAGCTGTGCTGGGTATGAGTTGTTTTTTCCTGCGAATTGGATCAGGATCCGGAGTTTGACATTCATTAAATTCTCTGATGTGCATCTCCAACATTGGATGGAAAGATCTGTGCTCACGGGAATAAGCCCAAGTATCGTTCAACGAGTCAAAGGCCGATTCTTGCAAAAACGCAAAAACTGTCCTCGAGGCATAAGACAAACAAGGCCACAATGGGCCCCTGAGCACTGAGGGAACTTCAATAAACTGATGATTTATCAAACTATCTTGTATAGTGGTCGAATCGAGCCAGCTATGGACCCACCCTTTATGATATGAAATTAAGTTATTGCCTATATTTTTGAAGCTGATAAATGATCTTATGGAAAAAAAATAAAGTGAGAGAATGCCGAAGTGTTGAAACAAAATGTGGGTAAACGTCATTTAGACCTTGGTCAAGTGTAACTGCAGTGGGATACGGGCGTTTATTCAGGAATACAGCACAGCGTGTAAACCTTTAAGATGTCAATGGTTAGCTCAGACTGCTAGTCAGTGTTAGATGTTAGAAAGTTAGAAACGAACCGTGTTCGAACATCTCATGGAGATGAAAACACCTCTCTCTGTGGGTGAGATTTTAGGTGATGAATGAAATTTGATGTGGCGGAACCATTTGAAATTTTGATCCCACACGTTTCACATATAGCACTCTTTTTATTCAATGCACCTTCAAAATATTTGAAGGAATTGAGATCACCCTCGGAATGTCCGCCATGCTACTGGTAACGCAGTGATAACGGAGTCACGCGCTAATGCGCAGAGAGTAGCATCAAGCAGTGACGCTCAGTCTCCACGGTGTATTGTGGTGAAAACATGCACTCAAAGCTCAAACTATTACGTATGTGTGTGTGTGTGTGTGTGTTTTTTTTTCTTCCATTATGAGCCAAGAAACACGTAGACTTTTAAAAACAAAAAACACGGAAGAAGTTTATTGGGTACTAGATGACCCATGAACCCATTAGGTTCCCATTGTGACAGCAGTTGATAAAAAAAAAATCATTTCAAAAGATAGCTCCAGTGAACTATACCACTGAGGTTGTTTGCATTGATCAAATACTCCCGAAGAGTACTTGACTGAATCGGGAATTGATTTTTTAATAATTTTTTTCGTTGCCCAATTTTAACGAAACTTGATACTGCACACTGCAGGAGAATGGTGAGTGAGGTGGGCCAAAAATTTTTGCGCTATTGTGTACAGATTTGGCTGTATTTCGGGAACATACATACATACATACAAACATACATACATACACACAAGATGAGAGTTTTAGTAACATGTAGATGAACTGAGCAATATCAATATTAACAATTCCATACATACACCGTGTGGCATACATACCTACTGAATTCAAGGACGTAGAATCCATGTCGTGAAAGATACTATAGCTCTACTTGCTTTTCTCCCTAATTTACCTCATTTTCGTCCACAAGACACATGTATGTATGATCAGAGGCTCGGAGCATGCAGCACTTTGGGCGGTGTATAACTAATATTTCCGAAGCGCGGCACGATCAATTTAGGGAGTTCATGGTCCCTTTGGCGCATGAGTCTGACGGTCTTTGCTTATAAATATAATGCAATCACATCTAAAGGCCCGGTCACACCTTGACGTTTTAGCCAGCGATGGCAACGTATTAAAATGTATGTAAAACGCTGGCTTACGTTGAACTTTTGATGTTTTTTTTTTAAGATTCGGACGTATTCATAGCGACTTGGTCTTATGTATAACGCATTGGTAACGGACACAGAACGTTTCGTTGTGTTATAAATAACTTATACCAACGAATGCTGAACCTGTTGTCGGCCTACACAACCGATGCCCAACGATAGTCTAACTCAGGCATAGCGCGTTGCACGCATCGCCGACGATGTCGTGACGTAGCCTATTAAAAGGCTGACGCACAATGATTCGAATCATAACTGCCGTAGAAATGGAAGGGTCAAAATCGCGGTCACACCTTGGCGATCTTGCCAGCGTATGCCGACCTAAGAAAAATGTGTCTAAAACATTGGGGCACGTCAAATACGGTATGGGTAAGTTTGGTATGCGCGAGTAGAACGCTAAATACGCTATCATAAGTCGTAGTAAGTAGAGTACGTCAAGAAATTTTGAACATGTTCAAAATTTTACGACGTACTCGGCGTATGACACACGTTCCGCATGCGATGGGGATAAGTTTTACACACGATATGTGGACGCTTACACACGTCCACAAAGGCTACTTATAAGCTACTCATAAGTCGAAACACGTCGCGGTAATGTCTTTTTTACGCGAAACTTATTTCTAACTTATGTTTGACGTACTTTGAACCAATTCTTTACGTAGTCCCAACACACATCGACGTATGTAGACGTATTCCAATGACGTCTTTCGGTCGACAAAAAAAATAAATGAATGTGTTTCTAGCTTACAACTGCCATATAAAGACGTGTTCCCAGCGGTTTTGGGAATTGGTATATAAAAATGCTGCTCATAAAAGGGGAACCCAACAGTGTTTTCGAGTCCTTTTTGAGTCGATGTCCATGTCAGCAGTAACAGTATCAGTATCAGTATCAGTATTAGTATTAGTATTAGTAGTAGTAGTAGTTTGTTCATGTTGGCAGTAGTAGGTGGGTATGAGGGGGAGGGTGTGGGTTATGATGGATCGTCCTTGCGTCCGCGTGTCCACGGGTAGGTTCATAGGCTGCCACTCAACGATTTAAATGGCTGCATCTCCACTATTGAAAGTAGACGCTTGCGCTCAACAATTGGATTTTTTTACACTCAACGACTTTTAAACGGTACCACTCAGCTAGTTTCATTGTTTACAATGAACGATTTAAATTGCTGTCACTCGCCTTTGTTTTTTTGTTTTTGTTTTTTTTTGACGCTGGGGTTTGGAAATTTGAAACGTTTCTTCTGAACGTGTTAAAACGCTCAAACTCGACTATTTTAAATAGACACTGCCGATGGACAATTGGAATCATAGCCAAGCTAGACATCGAAGTGTGAACATCCTCGTCATGCCGAAGAAAAGTTTGAAGAATGCTGCAAATAAGTGTCCTGGCCGTGGCCGTGGACACTGACCCAAGGACGATCCATTATACCGACGTTTTTCAGCCTATGAGTAACTTAAAAGTAACGTCTGTCGACGTGTGGCAACGATCGCGTAACGTGCCAACAACACGTTAATCATAGGTAGGAAATAAGTTTCGGGTACTCTAAACACTACCTCGGCGTGTCTCAACTTATGATTAACTTACAAGTAGCATGTGTTGACGTCTGTCAACGATTGCAGACCGTGCCTACAACTTGTGGCCAGCGTAGCGGAACATGTGAGTCATACGCCGGCATACGTCGTGAAATTTCAAGCATGAAAAAATTTGAGGAAAACCGAAAAGTACAACGTTTAAAGCCAACGTACAACGACGTATGGCAACGTACTACGACGTATGCCAGCGTGCTCTCAATGTTATCAAAACTTACCCATAACGTATTCAACGTGTGCCAGCGTTTTAGAAAAAAAATTCAAAAATCGGCATACGTTGGCTAAAACGTCAAGGTGTGACCGGGCCTTAAGCAAACACCGAATGAAAATTAGTCACAAACATCACTGAGATATATTTATTTTGATATAGTGTTCATTAATTCATCGTCATTGTCAACAAGTCTTGTCGACAAGGACAAGTCTTTAAGGCCAAGTCTCAAGTCATAAAATGTGCGACTCAAATCCAAGTCACCATCTCTGCATCAAGGAGACAAAAAGCAAGGGAGGGCATCAGGATAGGATAGGATGGGACACAGGAGAAAGGCGAGGAAGAGAAGAATCTAGAAAAAAATATATATAAAATGCTGTCTGTCTTTCTGTCCAACCTTGAACCACGAAAATAGTCTTCGGAGAGAAAAAAAACAAAATTACGGGAAGTGAAAGTTGCTTCAAATTTATCCAAACTGACGGGAAATGGAATGATGGGACATATGTTTGGGATGAGATTCCCAGAGTACAAACTCCTAATGAAAAGGAATAACCAACAGAACATACTGGTCCATCCATCTATCGGGACCATACTCTGTGCAGAGCGTTGGTGCTGCCTGAGCAGTCTCCTTGGCTATTGCACACAATCCTGGATGGGTCACCACTCCGACACAGGATACCAGCAAGCTGGCACTCATTTTGCCGACCTCGGAAGGATGACAGGCAGAGTCAACCCCACCTGGTATTAATTCAACAGACTAGTGGGATTTGAACTCAGGATCCAACGATCTCAAGCCCACCACCCTAACCATTAAGGCAACACCAGGCAACATACTGGTGCTACACAGAAAATAGAACAAGAGAGGAAAACTTTAGGTAGTAGATTGTAGACAGCAACCACCCAGGGTGGTACTACCGTTCTGACTTGGAAGCATTAAAGTAGTGCCCGGAACTATCTTACACTCTCCGTGTCAGGATTGCTGATCTTACTTTCTGTCTCACTCAAACTATAGCGACCGGGCTCGCTTTAATCTCTCTTTCCTGCAAACAAACATCATATACTTTTCATCATACATTTTTCTAACTCACTCATTTTTCTTCCTCACTTTATTCTCTCTTTTCTTACTTCTCTATGCAGTTCTTTTACTTCAGGCTTTGCCTGGATGAGGACAATTTAGTCCGTGCCTGTTGCCTTCAACAGAAAAAAAAAGAAGAAAAAAAAAAAAAAGATGAGATTTCAAATTTAATCACAATAACAGAAACAGAAATTGGGCAACAGATTGGAGAATTGAATCAAGAAACAAAACTGAAAACTCCCCAACAGGACAAGAGAATGACAGAAGGAAATGCTGCAGCAGCACCCCGAGAGATAGATCTACTTGAAGTTACCAACTCAGATCAAAAAGCACCTTTACACACAGAACAAATAACAGCAACAATGATAGATTACAATGAGGAAGAAAATAATTGACAACAGAATGAACACGAGGAAGAGGAGGTTGACAATGAACAGCATAGGCTAGAAGTTGAACTGGCTAATAAAATGGAGCAAATCAAATAAATATCACAGCTGAAGAATTTTCAATTCCTCCTGTACATTTGAGTCATTTATTAAACACAAAACATAAACAAATACAAACAATCACAAACATATCAATCCATCCATCCATTGGGACCATACTCAGTGCAGAGCATTGGTGCTGCCTAAGCAGTCTCCTTAGCTATTGGGTACAATCCTGGATGGGTCGCCACTCCGACACAGGATACCAGCAAACTGGCACTCAATGTTTGCTTACCTCGGAATAATGACAAGCAGAGTCAACCCCACAAATATATCGATGTGGAGAATTCTAGAGGAAGTTAAACAACACAGTCTTCCTCTGATTTCTGTAATACATGGAAACTTTGAATTCTTATATAGTATTCAGTGAAACTAGGTCTGTTCATCCTCCTGACATGCTGACGCCACAGCTGACGTGTTGAGGGTTCAGGGGAGAGATCATTCACAGCTTCGATGCAGCAGCCATCTGGCAGTCAGCTTAATTTTGAAGGGATAAGGAATATTTATGACCTAAAGATTGATGGGAGTTTTTATATAATATTCATGGATCAGAGGGGGTGAGGTCATCCAACGATGTTTTGATCATCCTCGAGACAGAATGATGTTAAGACTGCAGCCCTTTGGATGCGAGAATGGATCATACATGGCTCCTTAGTCCGGAGGTCAGAAGGTCAGCCCGCATTGAAAAAGCTCGGGAAAGATTTATATTCTGAAGCTGACAGTGTAAAAAGACATCTGGATATCACCTTAAGCAAACATTCTATTGAAGCTGGAATGGTGCCTCCAACCAGACTTTCAGATGCCATATAATTGTTTATATGTGAGAATACCTTAATAAGCAGAATAAAATCAAATAATAGGTAATTATATTATCCTGAATAATGATTGAAGATTATTTGGAAGGCAAATCTGTTTTGGGTAGCAAGGGGCACTTTTTACCAAGCAGATTGATCCTCTTCCAGTACAAAAGGGATTTGAGGTCATTTAAAATGCAAATATATATTATTACCAGAGAGTTGGTGTTAAAGCCACCCAATTGCTTGCCTGTTTATACATTTATCGTTTTTAAAAGATGAGTCTAATAATATTTTTTATAAAGCATTGCAGTGAAGTCTGATCCCAATAATTTTAAAGCAATATATGTATTTTGTATATTGCCATCAGTAAACTAGTACACATATTAAATGAATGGCAAGCGTCTAGTATAAACAGGCGAGCATTGGGTGGCTTTGACACCATCTTAGGTTGAAATAATAATTAAAAAATTTAATCATTTGTTAATTTCAACTTCACTACACCAATAGTATACCCCAAAGGAACCTCCATGCCAAATATCAGCATCCTAGTACACATATTAAATGAATGGCAAGCTTCTAAATAACTTGTACCAAAAACTTTAACGTTGATGTGCTTCAAAAAAGTTAAGTTCAAAACAGGTCAAAAAGTTTAAACATTTGAAATTATTTTTTAATTTCAACTTCACTACACCAATAATATACCCCAAAAGAACCTTCATGCCAAATATCAGCATCCTAGTACACATATTAAACTAGAACGGGCACCCATAGAGCGCATACCTTCGCCGCCACTACTTTTTTGTTCTTGGTATGAGTGTGGGGAACTGGTTTCATATGAATGGTCTTATGACACAAACCACATATCTATAATATCATGACCCCCCCCGACTTTCGGGGGCTATGGACTAAACAACAATCAACTCACGTCGTTTTGGCGAGTCTTCACTCGCAAGCTCGGTGAATACAACGTTTCAACAAGAGAAGGTAATCTCGTTTGATTCTGGTTTCATGCAAATCGAATAAGAATTGACTGAGTTGTGCCGAAAACCGCATATTTTTCAAGGGCGTGACCCCCCCCCCGACATTTTACCCCAACGGTGACATGTGTTATGACGTCATTGTGTCACAAGATTGGGCATTACATTCTGAACATTTTGGTGCTGGGTTCATGTAAAGCGGACAAGAATTGACCGCGTTATGACAAAAACCGCATATTTTTCAAGGTTGTGACTCCCCTGACCTTTGACCCCAAACCGGTAACAAGAGTATGGGCGTCATTGTGTCATATTGCATATCACAAGATGAGGCGTTGAATTCTGAACATTTTGGCGTTAGTTGCATGCAAATTGAATATAAATTGACCGTGTTATCGTAGAAAGACGATTTTGACCTTTTCGTGACCTTGACCTTGACCTTTGACCCGAACGATCCCAAAATCTAATCGAATGCTTCCTGGCTAATAACCAATCATCCCACCAAATTTCATGCAATTCGGTTTAATACTTTTTGAGTTATACGAATCACAAGATTAGAAATAAATAAATAAATAAATAAATAAATACACGCTGACCAAAACATAACCTTTCGCAGAATGCGAAGGTAATAAATACACGCCGACCAAAACATAACCTTTTGCAGAATGCGAAGGTAATAAATACACGCCGACCAAAACATAACCTTTTGCAGAATGCGAAGGTAATGAATGGCAAGCTTCTAAATAATTTGCACCAAAAACTTTAACGTTGATGTGCTACAAAAAAGTTAAGTTCAAAACAGGTCAAAAAGTTTCAACATTTGAAATTATTTTTTAATTTCAACTTCACCACACCAATATTATACCCCAAAGGAACCTCCATGCCAAATATCAGCATTCTAGTACACATATTAAATGAATGGCAAGCTTCTAAATAACTTGCACCAAAAACTTTAACATTTTCACGCTCACGCTAACGCTGACGCTCACGCTCACGCTGCAGTATCGCTATAGTTCTCTGTTCTTCGAAAAGGCGAGCTAAAAATAGATACATGTTCAAACACCTAGATGTAATCATCATGTTGTATTTGAGTACGTATCCCATGAAAAGGGTTAAAATAATACATAGTGCTATATCCCAAAATCATGTACTTTTTTTTCAAGTTAATTTTCAATCAACTTCAATTGGCAACATTTTGTATTTTAATTTAATTTTTATCACCCTCAAACCCATTATGCTAATTTGTGGAGAAATTTGCATCGACATCATCCAAGCAAAGACCACATATCCACCGAATAAACAACAATAAACAGTTTAAAATACAAGTAAGGAGAATAAATCAAGCAGTTATTAAAATGTTCCCAAAATCACCTAATTTAAGAGAAATTAACGATGTGAGTTTTGCAGCAGCACTACACGTCCAAGAGAAAATAACAGGTAAACAACGACATAAACAATATAGATCTGATAACCTGACCAGACACAAAACACCAGCATGGAAACAGACTTGAGAAGCAGAGAGACCAACTGAGGGTGAAAAGGGGACAAATTGAACAATTCAAGAGGGGAAACAGAATAACAAAGCTCATGAAAAGAAACAAACCAATAAAAAACGAATTATAACATCGAAAACAATGGACTAGACCAATTAGCGGCCCATAATCAACTCCAATTACAACAGATAACAAGGAATTTTTTTTTTAATTATGATGAGGCCAACTATAAAAATTAAAATAAAGTTTGAAAACAACCCGAAAAAGTTATACTGAGAGCTCGGGAAACAGAAACAAAATATGACAACTCCTCCGAAAAAAACAGAGGACCAAGAAAAATTTTGGAAAGGTACATTTGAAGATGAAAAAGAACACAACAAGGAAGCAGATTGGATACAACACTTGGACAATAAAAAGCAACATCTACAAGAAATGGACCCAATGGCAATTGACGAGGAAAAAAAAATTACAAAACATCTCATAAAAACGCCAAACTTCAAATGTCCAGGTCCAGATGGGATTCCAAACTTCTGACGAAAGCAACGAAATGCTCTCCATGCTCACGATGCTCAAGCATTTAACGAACTCATCCAAGGGAAACAGCCAATGGATGATTGGTTCACACAAGGCAACACTCTTCTGATTCACAAATCTGAAGAAATCCATCTCCCCAACAAATATAGACGAAAAACATGCCGACCAACATACAAACTTTTATTAGCTATAATTATCGATGCAGTTTTTGACCACCTCACTCAACAAGGAGCTTTAGAGGTCAGGTATGGGAGCATGCGTCAGAGCAGTGCATCGCTGCGTCCACCTTACGCCGGTACTCCAGGGGCCTCCGTCTGGCCATTATTGAGGCACATGTCTGGCCCATCCCCATCTCCTTGAGATGTTGATCAATCTGCTGCAAAAACGAGGCACGTGGTCGGCCGATTGGCCTCCTCCACTCATGAAGCTCTGGTCAGAGTCCAAGTCTCACATCCATAGAGCAAGACTGGAAGCACCAAGGACCTGAAGACTCGGGCTTTCGTCCTTCTGCTCAGGTACCGGCAGCACCACACCACATGATCCAGTGAATCCATGACTCCCCAGGCCTGACACAGACGTCGATTGCTGTCTGGCTCACAGCCAGCAGAGACATGAATATCACTGCCAAGGTAAGTGAATCTCATCCTCACCACAAACAGGCACAGACAAGATAGCAGCATCCAAGATGTCATTGAAAGCCTGGATCTTAGTTTTGACCCAGGACACATGTAATCCCAGCGGCTCCGACTCCTCATTCAGCACCTCGAGGGCTCCCAAAAGGGCCCCAGCAAGAGGGATTACTTTGAGCGGTTGTACGAGGCTGATCCATCAGCTGTCGAGTTGGTTGTCAGGGGTGTTACTATCCCTATTGCTGACCTTCCAATCAACTGTGATCCACCTTCGCTTGTGGAAAAACAAACTCTGGTGAACCGGTTGAAATGGGGTAAAGCTCCAGGGACTTCTGGCATCCATGCTGAACTTCTCAAGGCTGGTGGAAATCCCGCACTTTTTTTATTATTATTATTATGTATACATTGTCAAGGCTCATATGAGAGCTAACAAACAACGCACAGCAAGGGGGGAATGAGATGAGAGGGGTGGGAGAGGGAGGTACAAAACTGGGAACAGACGCATTAGATCTGTGGAAGGGAGAGGGATGGGGCAGGGAACACGGGGTATACAAGATGGACATTACAGGGACTTTCAGGAAGGAAAGCAGGGAATTTGAAGGAGGTGGGTTTGGGGTGGATTAACGGGGGTAGAAAAGATTGAGGATTTGGATGGGGTAAGATAAGAGGTGGTGGTGAACGGCTGTTTTGAAGGCCTGGAGGGAAGAATGGGATTGAACAGAGTGTGGGAGTTTATTCCAAAGGCGGGAAAAAGAGGAATGAAAGTGAAGGTGAGCAGAGATTCGCGATTTTGGTAGTTTTACCAGAAGGGGGTTGCTGGCAAACCTCATAGAACCGTACAACTATATTCCATGATATTTTGCCAAGCTGGTTCCTCCCTTGTGTTGATCCTTGGCATGGCATCACAGATATGCAGCAGACAGTAGCAAATGGAAGTACGAACATATTAGGCCCTTCCAAACGTCATTGCCCCAACCAAGAGAGATTGAGACATCCGAATACGTCTTCTGCAAGTTAAAGATGCACATGAGGTGACATGATGCAGGTTTTCTGGATCATAATTTGGGACTTGACCGCATCACCCCCCACAACTTCTTCACCCCTGTGACGAACAACACCAGAGGTCTTCTCATAGAGGTGTTCGAGCCCAGGTGTAAGCGACTTCCCAGAAGCAGTTCCTTCAGACAAAGAGCGATCGAGGATTTGAACAGCCTTCAAACTTCCCTGGTGGAATCCACATCTGTAACAAACAACCTTTAAAAACAACGTGGAAAAATCTTGGCAGCAAGTACCCCTTTCCCGGTTTAAAACCACCATGTACCAACCAACCACTATGGAAGGGTAGACCAGGATATTTTCCTCCTATTTCATACATTAGGGTTGACAGGATGGTGTCGAGGTATGCACACTCACCTCAAAGCTGTCTAATCTGGGTTTGAATCCTGACCCAGCTATAAACTGTCGTCCCGGTGTTTCACAGGCAGGGTGATTCATCAATCGGTGTACCTTCCCTTGGATGGATGTAAAACTGGAAATCCCATCGACCGACCTTCATTGGACGTTAAAGATCCCATGGTGTCCTTCACGAAGAAAAGGTGAGCTATCGTTGACCCCCTGAACAAATTTCTACCCTAACCTGCAGAGGGTACAACATCAGCACCACAGCCACACCTTCAACCAACGACGTGACCTCACAACCTTGTTCTGCATACGAACAAAAATCTCGTCCATCAATGTTGATAATGAATAACGTGTAGGCCTCGAGGAGTGTGGGGTTATCACCGAGGTTACATTGCCATGTCCTCACACCTCACATATAAGTCAAAGCCAATTTCATGTTTACCTCCACCACCGAAGGTGAAGGAGGTTATGTTTTCACCCCTTTCTGTTTGTTTGTTTGTTTGTTTGTTTGTCTGTCTGTCTGTCTGTGTGCAGGATATCTCAAAAAGTTGCGGACAGAAATTTTAAAGACAGGTTGGGTGTGTGACGAGGATGAATCGATTTGATTTCAGTGAAGATCCGGATCTGGATACAATAATTATTTAATTGTTAAAGTGATTCTTCACCATTGAGAGAAAGGACCAAAAACGATATAGTCCTGGATAGCATGATATTTCAAAAATGTATTGATTGGGCCCGATATGTTCTCGTGGATCAGGCATTACGTGGTGGAGGTATGCACGCTACCGAGTGTCCTTCTCGTTTTGTTCTGAAATTGTGATGTTTTAAACATACGAACAAGTTGCCCGTGCGCCTGCACGGGATTCGAAATGGGGTGGAGATGATGGTGGCAAAAATGCAAATGGTGTCTTCCGTCATCGAGCCGGCAAGGTGGGACCAACAATTCCCATTTATTGCCACGTCTGATGCAATTTAAATGCTCTAATGGTGGCGAGGTGCTCCATTTGAGACTTTTTTTCGATGTATGGACCTTTTTGATGCCTTGGGTCCATAATAAAAAATTTGTATCGGTGTCAAAGTCAGTGACCAATTGCTAATTAATAATAGGATTTGCTTTATTTGTGGTTGCAAATCCGTTGTGTGTAACCAAAACAGAAGGCCCTTAACAAAGCACACCTGTATCCATCCTCGAAGGTGGTTGGCTTTGTAATAAATGTAAGAGGTGTTCAGCTCGACCTGTCAAGGTGTCCTTGAACATCATGAAGATGCCTCCATGAATGACAAATGTAAATGAAATGCCTCCATCTGTTTGTCCAATCCCAACTTCCATCCAATCCTTCAGGGCTACAGCAGTCACATCTTTGGAATCTTGCTCCAACCATACTGTTTGTGTCTTTCTACTTTCACGAACCTGTTTTTCGGGTCTCACCTCTACCTGTGGACTGGCAGAATAGCCGAGAGGTATGCACACAAGCCTCTGAGTTGCCCTGGGTTCGAATCTTGGCCCAGCTATAAACTGCCATCCTGGTGTTTCACATGCAGTACGTTGTATCACAAAGTACTCCCTCTCTTGGATGGATGTTAAATTGGACGCCCAGTCTTCCAGCATTAGTTGGTGGACATCAAAGATGTTCTTCACGAAGAGTGAGCAAGCTGTCGCCAGCAGACTAAATTAATTACGAATTCCTGCTCCAGGGGGCACTGCATCAGAGACGCAGCCAAACTCCCAACAATGATGCAACCCACCAGCCACGTGCTGCAAACGAAATGGACGAAGCTCTGCCTGTTGCCCAAACCCCTTCTGTCGCACATATGTGAACTCACCGCTTGTCTATCAAGTATTGGAAATTAATCTGGATCCTTGTTTTCAGTTGGTCAGTGTAGAGTATGCATGGGAATAAACATCTGACATGTCGTACAGAGCTATATAGTCTGGGTTCCTGACCTGACTCTGGTCCCGGTAATTCACAAGTTTCCTGACCTGACTGGTCCTGGTAATTCGCAAGTTTCCTGACCTGACTGGTCCTGGTAATTCGCAAGTTTCCTAACCTGACTATGGTCCCGGTAATTCGCAAGTTTCCTAACCTGACTATGGTCCCGGTAATTCGCAAGTTTCCTGACCTGACTACGGTCCCGGTAATTCACAAGTTTCCTGACCTGACTGGTCCTGGTAATTCGCAAGTTTCCTGACATGACTGGTCCTGGTAATTCGCAAGTTTCCTGACCCGACTACGGTCCCAGTAATTCGCAAGTTTCCTAACCTGACTATGGTCCCGGTAATTCACAAGTTTCCTGACCTGACTGGTCCTGGTAATTCGCAAGTTTCCTGACCCGACTACGGTCCCGGTAATTCGCAAGTTTCCTAACCTGACTATGGTCCCGGTAATTCGCAAGTTTCCTGACCCAACTACGGTCCCGGTAATTCGCAAGTATCCTGACCCGACTACGGTCCCGGTAATTCGCAAGTTTCCTGACCCGACTACGGTCCTGGTAATTCGCAAGTTTCCTGACCCGACTACGGTCCCGGTAATTCGCAAGTTTCCTGACCCGACTACGGTCCTGGTAATTCGCAAGTTTCCTGACCCGACTACGGTCCCGGTAATTCGCAAGTTTCCTAACCTGACTATGGTCCCGGTAATTCGCAAGTTTCCTGACCCAACTACGGTCCCGGTAATTCGCAAGTTTCCTGACCCAACTACGGTCCCGGTAATTCGCAAGTTTCCTGACCCGACTACGGTCCCAGTAATTCGCAAGTTTCCTGACCCGACTACGGTCCCGGTAATTCGCAAGTTTCCTGACCCGACTATGGTCCCGGTAATTCGCAAGTTTCCTGACCTGACTACGGTCCCGGTAATTCGCAAGTTTCCTGACCTGACTACGGTCCCGGTAATTCGCAAGTTTCCTGACCCGACTACGGTCCCGGTAATTCGCAAGTTTCCTAACCTGACTCTGGTCCTGGTAATTCGCAAGTTTCCTGACCCGACTACGGTCCCGGTAATTCGCAAGTTTCCTAACCTGACTATGGTCCCGGTAATTCACAAGTTTCCTAACCTGACTCTGGTCCTGGTAATTCGCAAGTTTCCTGACATGACTGGTCCTGGTAATTCGCAAGTTTCCTGACCTGACTACGGTCCCGGTAATTCGCAAGTTTCCTAACCTGACTCTGGTCCTGGTAATTCGCAAGTTTCCTAACCTGACTCTGGTCCTGGTAATTCGCAAGTTTCCTAACCTGACTCTGGTCCTGGTAATTCGCAAGTTTCCTGACCTGACTACGGTCCCGGTAATTCGCAAGTTTCCTGACCCGACTATGGTCCCGGTAATTCACAAGTTTCCTGACCCAACTACGGTCCCGGTAATTCGCAAGTTTCCTAACCTGACTCTGGTCCTGGTAATTCGCAAGTTTCCTGACCCGACTACGGTCCCGCTAATTTGCAAGTTTCCTAACCTGACTCTGGTCGCGGTAATTCGCAAGTTTCCTGACCTGACTGGTCCTGGTAATTCGCAAGTTTCCTGACCTGACTGGTCCTGGTAATTCGCAAGTTTCCTGACCCGACTACGGTCCCGGTAATTCGCAAGTTTCCTAACCTGACTCTGGTTCTGGTAATTCGCAAGTTTCCTAACCTGACTCTGGTCCTGGTAATTTGCAAGTTTCCTGACCTGACTGGTCCTGGTAATTCGCAAGTTTCCTGACCCGACTACGGTCCCGGTAATTCGCAAGTTTCCTGACCTGACTCTGGTCCTGGTAATTCGCAAGTTTCCTGACCCGACTACGGTCCCAGTAATTCGCAAGTTTCCTGACCTGACTCTGGTCCTGGTAATTCGCAAGTTTCCTGACCCGACTGTGGTCATAGTAATTCGCAAGTTTCCTGACCTGACTCTGGTCCCGGTAATTCGCAAGTTTCCTGACCCGACTGTGGTCATAGTAATTCGCAAGATTCCTGACCTGACGACGGTCCAGGTAATTCACAAGCAAATCATTGCATCATGGTGATCCCTCTCTCAGGTGGAAGTGAAGCTTGATGTCGATCAGTGGGTGGCTAACATCAATTGGTGGATGTTAGAGATCCCACAGGGTGTCCGTTCAATGAAGAGTGGGCGTCTTATCACCTGAATTTGGCCAAATTCCAAATTCCTGCGTCTTTATGATATTTCGGATGCTGTGCACTCACTGTTGCCAGTAACATGCCGGGGCCGATGCTCGTGTAGCCGGTGGTGTCGGAAGGTGCATCTAGCGGTAACAGGTTCAAATATCCATTTTATCCTCCATTAGAATCTGGTAACAGTCAAACTAATTATTCAAGTTATGCGAGTTGAATGTTGAAAAAAGGTCTCGATTTAGTGTATTAAATTGGTGATCACACAAATAGAATGTGTTCCTAATTCAGTGGCTTATTGTCATCCAGCATACTCAATGGATCTCCAGCTTTTCAATTGTCAAACGTTTTGACTGCCAAGGAATAGCCACCACCCTACCCTAGCCTCTTTCGCCCACATGGACCTGGTGAGACACCATGACGTCACTGATTGGTGGCGGTAAAGCCCCACTACCCATCACGTATATCGTTTGGCATTTTGAAAATATTTTTTGCATAATGTCCCAACGAAGACCCGAGTGCCATTTATTTGGTAAACCGAAAGTGTTTGACATAAGGTTGGAGAACCACAGCACCATTACCTCTTCATGGCCATCAGTGGGTGGGGTTTCGGCTGTGGGGGTTCCGGTGGTTTTAGGTCTCTGGTGCTGTTCAGTCATGTCACTGCAATAAATACGATGTGCCGTTCCATCACCGATAGTATTGTGATTCATTTATTGCGTCGACATGAAGTTAAACACATCCCACTGGCACAGAGTCCATTCCCAAACCACCAAAACTTACTCTAATATATCCAACATACAATCTCACAAAGATGTGCATCAAAAGGAAATCTGAGATTAACAATATCAATCTCACAAACTATCAACTATCTCACTGGGTTAGAATCTCAAAAAGCAAAAAAAAAAAAAAAATAATAATAAATGAGCACATCATGCCGGTTTCATCCCTTCTTTCCTTGCACCACACTTTCGGCGGTCCAGGGAGGATGGGCACAGACACCAGTCCGAGTCCAACTCCCAGCGGGATCTTTAATTAAATATCCATCTTCTTCTAACTCGAGCTCACAGACTAGGCATGAGCTTTAAAAATAAATTTGTATTTTTTTTTTTTAAAGTTTCACCAGATCATTAAAAGGCAAAGGAAAAGGTTCTCAACCAGAGATTATTGCGTTATAGAAGAGAGCTTGGTTCACAATAAAAAGCAAAAAAAAAAAAAACCGAAGCAGAGGCGGAAGAGGCGACCCATTGGGCATCGTCAGTTACATTTCCAAAATGTGTAAAATCTCATTTCCCAGCGATTTGTTCCCTCCACATTTTGGCACGTTTCTCAATTTCTCAAACACAAGACGCTCACAGTTGAAAAGGAAAAAAAAAAACCGAACAAAAACTGTTCAGGTTAATATTTAAATCACTTTAGAAACAAAACATCAAAGCAGATTTTTCCAGTTAAAAAAAAACAAAAAAAGAAAAAAAAAAGTGAGCATTTGGAATGATAGAAAAGGTTGAACCTTCAAAACAAATCTTCCTTAAACGGATGCTGTCGTGTAGCTGTAAAATACCATTTTACTGTTTTGTTAAAGTATCTGGATCCTACATTCAGCACCGGAAGCACGACCAACTAAACCGGAAGCACGTCCGGAAAAAAAACAGCCGACAGAGCATCGTCTCCACGCCAGATTCATTCAAAGCTCGTCTCATCGTCTCCACGCCTCAAAGCTTCAGACATTCGTCACATACTGAGACATCACCTTTTGTTCTGCCATTAAAGGGACTTTTTGCATCATGTCAGTGTGGGTCAACAATAGCAGCAAAGCCTTATGGAAATAAAATAAAACTCAGAATTTGACTATTGAAGAAAAGAGGTGTGCACGCACGCACGCACACACACACACACACACACACACACACACACACACACACACACACACACACACACACACACACACACACACACACACACACGCACGCACGCACGCACGCACACAAAAAATTAATCAAATACATGAGACCGTTAAATTCAAAAACTATACCAAACATCCTTAAGTCTACACGAATCACCTTTCATGTCAATAACAGCAACCGATATGTTTCCTTTTACCCAAGCGGTGGCGTAAATATTAGCATAATTATATGAAATATTTCTCTGTAATACTGAGGCCTTCTAGATTGTGCTTGTTCACGCCATCATCACAGAAAGTCAATGCCGGAGAGAAAATGATCACCGGGTTAATGGCTTCTCCATGCGAGGTGTAAATGCAAATATTACACTCCAATGCTGAGAATCATTATTACTACAAGAAGTTTTATTGTTTGTTTTTAAACAAGAACATTCAGCGGATCGGTTAATGAACAACCACGATGGAAAGCAACCGCAGCACCCGAGCTCGAAGAAACACTTCCTTCGAAGCGGTGTCGCCCGTGCCCTTTCAGGGGCTGCCGGTGCTGCACTGGGAGCGAGTGCGACTGCGCATGCGCCCGTCTTCCATGGAGCAGATGCTGGAGTTTCGCGACTGCGTGCGTGACCGGACGAGGCGTGTCATGCTCGAGGAAGGCACTGTGGAACGCGGCGACGCACAAAAGGGTTTCCGGTTAGTTCGCGAAGAAGATGTATGCACGATTAAAAGATGCGAACGCAATCTTCAAAATTACATCGTGAGCATCAAAACCAGAAAAGGCGAGTCTGCAGACGTGCATCATCAGTGTACACGGGGGCTTTGACCACACATGTCATGTCATGTCAAATCTTTATTTATACATACGAAGAAAGGAGAAAATTGATCGTTTCAGTTTCTAGTCGACTTTCCATTTAACCGAATGGAAGAGTGGCTAAAACTGTCTTCTTGGTGCCTTAAACAGAGCTTCGTTTGTTTTTAAACAGGTATCAAGGCTTGTGAAAAGTACAACAACATGGGGGATAGATACACATTGTAACATGGGATGGATAAGATGAACATGGGAGATAGATATCAATACTGTATGTACAAATCTAGAGTTAATACTGTTACGAATCTGGAAGCCATGAGCACTCAACATGCAGGTCCTATAGAACAGTTATATCGGTAAGTATGTGTTTTTTAGCTTGGGTCCCCGTCCCTCGTTTAATGGGTGAATAAATGTACATGCGCTGTGAGTTATTTGGATCGGGTTTTTACATCACTCACAACGACGGCTCCAACATCTACAACTACAACAACAACGCCATCTTCACTCTCACAGCGACAACCCTCTGCTCCCGGCATTCTCCGTGCACTCGCTGGTATGCGGGTGTGTTCGGAATTCGTTCGGGGATGGAATTCCATTCCCAAATATGGTCATAAATCGGTTCGCTTGGCAGTGCGCCAAATAAGGGAATGCGTCGTGTCCCACCCAGTGAGAGCGGGCCACGCCTGAGCGGACCACACCCGAGAGCGATAAAAGGAACGGAGAGCAAATTAATCAAGAGGATCTGCGCAAGCGCTGAGAGGAAGAATTCGGGCCTGTTCAAAACGCATCTCTCAAGGCTGGGCGAAAGGCATCTCGTTGCTGGCGTGCTCTGGTTCTTGGTTCGTCTCGCGGCTGGCGTGGTCTGCGTCTGGCTGCCCTGGTCCGTTTTTGGCCGACTGGTGCTCCGGGAAGGTGCGGACGTCGAGCCGCGCGCCCGCGGCCAGGTTGCCTGCCACTTTCTAGTCCCTCAGCTCGACTTCCCTCCGAGCTGAAGGGATAATAAAGACCATTTTGGGTCCGTTTCTTTTGGGTGTGCGTCTGTGTGAGGGCCCGTCTGAGTAGGAATTGTTTAAATGCTTGTGTGTAAATTTGCATTCTCCATTAGTCGTGACAACTCTGCCCTTACGTGCTTCCCTCGTTTCCCAAATTACTGTGAATAAATACCCCATTTGTTAAATGTATCAGTTTGTTGCTGTGTTTCTTCCATTGGCTTAGCATGGCGCGTGTTGGTGAATTACAAAGGCTGTTGCCGCTGTAAATGTACATTTGGACCGACGGGATTTCGGCAACCATCCGCTCGGGTTGTGCACGGGTCGGGCATGCTAATGGCTCGACTCGTACAAGTGTCGTCGAGGGTGTGAATACTTGGTAGCTCGCCACGTGGATCTCTAGGTATTTTAAAGATTGGCAAATAACCCTGTACCACGTGGTGGAATTATTGACGATTCACGGTCCGGTAAGGGGCCCGTACCCTCGGAGTTTTCCGAAAGGTACGATCTAGATTCCGGGTGTTCGGTAGAGTCGACCCTACCGCCCCACCTCGCGGTCGTGCTCGCAACCGAAACCCGGCACCGCAACAATACAATGCCTTACCCCATGCAGTGTTCAACTATATAATTAAATTGAAACAAAATAATGCTTTTGAAGGTCGTATCAAACATTTCGGAAGTTGAGCACCGTTGATGCACCGTCTCATACACCAACTTATTTAACATGTCCAAGTACTGCAAAACTGGAGGTTTTTGGAAGTGATAAGAAGGCGATTTGTGTTCTACAGCGTTCAATTATATAATTCAATCCAAATAAATTTGGGGTTTTAAGGGTCATATTAAAAAAAAAAACTCTGCAGGTTTAGCGCCGTTGACGCAGTGCCTAGTACATAACCTTATCCAACACGTTACATTCGTTCTTCGTGCCTGTTTTTTTGTTCTTTATGATGTCCTAGAAAACAGTAAGTTCCCTGTTTGGAATGATTTTCAACTTTGTTTGATTGCCAGACAGGCAAACAAAGTAAAAATAAAAAAATAATAAAAAAATAATACATCTCTCGTCCATACGTATGTCAATCTTGACAAATTCAGAGCCAAAGTACTGCTAAACTACACGTTCATTTCCGATTAATATTCCGATTAGCGTTCAAAATATGACATCCAATTTAAATCAAGTTGTTCCTCGATCATAAACTGATGTTTGTGGATGTACGGAAGGATAGACGGAAGTGAACCAATTGCCTAACTCTTCTTTTCACTTTGCGTGTGTGGGGTAATGACATAGGGGGTAGATCGATATAAATAGATGAAAAGGCCTTCCTTGGCACAACTGAACCCCTATCTACCTAGGAGGCCTTCATCCGCAGCTTGATGGATGGAGTACTGCGCTCCCCTCTGCCGGCACCCCGCATCATAACTTGCTCAACTTGATGCCGTAGAAACCGAGGCCTTGAAGATCATTTGAATCTCTCACGATGAAGCTGAGTCTATGGGCTTATCACTTTCCCATCACAGACAGGCCAGTGGTCTCTCTGTCTATTACCACCGCCTTTCTGGTCTTGCACCCTCTGCTCTTACCGTGCTTTGAAACTCCTGTCCCACAGGCTTCTGCAGGGTGCACGTTGTCCACCATCAACCCCCTTTCTGGTGATCCTCTCAAAATACATGATCTCTGCACACCTCCATTCATTCGTTCCTCTGTTTCCCCCCATCTGTGGAACAAACTTCCATATTCTCTTCAATCTCATTCTCTCCAGGTCTTCAAGACCAAGACAGCTGTTCACCACAATCTCAGATCACGCTCGCCCCCCTTCCCCCACCACTCCCCACCATCCAAAACAATGATCGTTTGTATGCTCGTTAACCCCCTTCCCACCTCAAGCCCACCTCCCCCAAATCTCAAGTTTCTCCTTCCTGAGAGTTTCCTTCTGTATCTATCTTATCCACCCCATGCATCCTTTCCTGCCTCCCCCCTCCCCGCCCCCCCCCAATATTTGTTCAAATCTCCCTCTATTTTGTCCTTCAACTCTGCTGTTGGTGTTTTTGTTCTCAATCTCTCTCTCATCCTGTTACATCCAATAAGTTCAGTGTTTCAGCTCTTTCCAGCTTTCCACATTGTATACAAAAAGAAAGGGTCAACAGACACAAAGTTCTGAAAAAGGGAAAAGTAATGCAGGAAATTAATAATCATGGATGGCATCGCAGAACAAGAGGAGGAATTGCGGATGAAGAGTAGGAACAGGGTCACAGTTGGTATAATAAACCTCAGAGGCAGAAACAGGAAAGACATCGAGGTCTTGGTGTAGGACAGACTTCAAATACTAAATTCCTTGAAATTCAGGGCAGACTTCAGTCCTTGAAATGGCAAATTCAGAGAGAGAATTCCACAATGAAGAGAAGGGATCTGAAATAATGGAGGTGAGCATCATCAAGTTTATATTTTGTGGGAGAGTCGGGTGGAGGGTAACGAGGAAAGAGTTTCTGGCAGAAGGAGAAGGGATAAGACAGGGGTTTGGAAGGCAGGGAGAGAAAGACCAGAATAAAGTCAAACAAAAAAAAAACTGCAAGGCAGGGATGGGATGGTAAGATGACACTAGAGGAAGCATACTCACCTTTAAGCCGTCTAATCCAGGTCCGATTCCCAGCCAGATAAACCGCCACCGTGGTGTTGCTTCGATGAGTACGCCATCCCTCAAATGGGATCTTGGTTAATTTGAAGACCCATCGGTGAGAATTGGTTGCGAACAGACGTTAAAACATCCTGCAATGTCTTTCATAAAGAACAGGCCATTGTGCACTGCCACTCTAGCCAAATTTGGATTAAATTTGGATTCAGACCAGATTCAGACCAGGCGAGAGCAGCAGTGCACTGCCACTCTGGCCAAATTCAAAATTCTTATTGTAACCTACAGAAATCACGCCCAGAAGTGGCAACCAGCAGCCAGGTGCTGAACACAAGTGAATAATGATGAACGCAGTAAGATCGAGAAAAAAGCGAGTGTTACATTTATTTGTGGCGTTTCCGAGAACATGTTCATTATTGCACGATGTGTATTCTTTCCAGATGTGATGTGGGCTCTCACAGGACTTTAAAATATATATGTATGTATATATATATATATATATATATATATATATATATATATATATATATATATATATATATACACAATTTTAATGCTCATGTAAGAGCAAACACACAGAACATGTAGCAAGAGGAGCGAGAGACAAGAGGTGTGGGAGCGAGAAGCACAAAACAGTGGGGAACAGAGACATGAGGAGATCTGTGGAAAGGAGAGGGATGGGGTGGGGTAAATTGGGTAAACAAGATGGATATTACAGGGACTTTCAGGAAGGAAAACAGGGAATTTTAAGGAGGTGGGTCTGGGGTGGATTAACGGGGGTAGAAAAGATCGAGGATTTGTATGGGGGAAGGTAAGAGATGGTGGTGAACAGCTGTTTTGGAGACCTGGTATGCGGGTGTGTTCGGAATTCGTTCGGGGATGGAATTCCATTCCCAAATATGGTCATAAACCGGTTCGCTTGGCAGTGCGCCAAATAAGAGAATGCGTCGTTGGGATTGAAGAGATTGTGGGAGTTTGTTTCAAAGGTGGGGAAAAAAAGAGGAATGAAAGGTGTGAGGCAGGAGCACCAGCCCTGAGGAGAGAGCAGTACTCCATCAGGCTGTAGACAAAAGCTTTGTATACAGTCAGGAGCTCAGGTGTGCCAAGGAAGGACTTTGCATGACGGATGATGCTCAGTCGGCAAGTGGCTTTGGAGGCCAGGTTGGAAATGTGGCTTTCCCAGGAGAGATCATGGCAGATGGTGAGACCCAAAACCTTGAATGAAAGGACTTCAAGAGGATTGTTCAGAAGGTAAGATGGGGGTGGGTGGGGGGAGGGTTTCCAAACGGTCCTTTCAGAGAAACATGGTGAGGGTGTGAGATTTGTCAGGATTTAAAGACATGTTCCAAGTGTTGGACCAGCTTGTGATTTTATCCAGATCTGCAGTGAGCGAAGAAGCTGCTGC
>NC_140968.1:102075806-102090806 GCF_056783735.1 Eptatretus burgeri | reverse complement strand
AGTGTGGACCTCAAATATCCGGGGCCTTCGCTCAAACCTTTCAGATCTTTCCATGCAGGTTGCCACTGACAAACCAGACATTATCTGCCTAACAGAAACTTTCCTCTCCCAAGACGTGTCTGACTCCCAAGTATCTCTCCCTGGTTACTCCCTCTTACGGTATGACAGACCTGAGCCTCGTCCTGGTGGAGGTGTTGCTCTCTTCATCAAAGACTCTATTCCTCACTCTCCCTGCACTGCTCTCACTCCCCCACACCCCCAGGAATACCTCTGGCTTCGGCTTCCCTCCACTCCCACCTCATGTTTATATGTGTACTGTACCGTCCACCGAACAGTGATGACTCCATCTACACCTCACTCTCCGAAAACATGGACCATCTTCTATCTTCTCATCCAAACTCTCTCTCTTCCTCTTATGTGGCAACTTCAATTGTCATCACGCCAGTTGGCTAGGTGTGGGTACCTCTCTCACCTGCCATGGGACATCAGCAAAAGCTTTCTGTGACTCATTGGGACTGACTCAATCGGTCAACTTCCCGACCCGGATCTCAACCAATGGTACTCCATCTCTTCTGGATCTGATTTTGACAAATTTCCCTGACAATATCTGCTGCTCTTCCTTCGCTCCAATCGGTTCTTCTGACCACGTCCTTATTAAAGTGGACATCTCTCTGGCTGTTATCAGAGAACCACCTCACCGCCGTCGAGTCTGGCATTTCACTCAAGCCGACTGGCAGGGTCTCCGAGCAGCCATCAAACTTACAGACTGGTCTCCTATCACTACTTTCTCAAACATCAACTCATCCTGGGAATTCTTTCAAAGAAACTTGCTCTCCCTCATGCACAGATTTATCCCCTCTCGTGTTCAGTTGTCTTACCCTTCCTCCCGCCCTTGGTTTACTGAAGCTTGTGGCGAGGCAGTTGTCCTGAAACAACTTGCCTTTGCCTCATGGAAAGCAAACCCAACTGAGGGCAATCTCAGTTCTTTCCACAAAGCTCGGAACAAGTGTGTATCTACCCTCAGGAGAGCCAGAAAACAACATCTTTCTCATCTCAAGTCTGAACCCTCAAACCTCTCTCCCTCCTCAAAATCCTGGTGGCGTTTAATCAAATCTGTTTCTGGTGTATGTTCCCCCTCCATCCCCTCCCTTACCTCAAATGGCCGCACTGCTGATTCCACACGTGATAAAGCTGAATGTCTAAACTCGGTGTTTGCAGCTAAATCTTGTGTCCCAAACCCATCACTATCTCTACCCACTTTACCCAGTCGCACCAAACTGTCCCTGGACTCTGTATCCTTTTCTCCTGACAAGGTGGAGAGCTTGCTTTCAAACCTCGAGTCAGATTCTGCAACCGGTCCAGACGGCATCAGCCCACGTGTCCTCAAAGCCTGCTCTTCTGCTCTTGCTCACCCTCTCTCTGTTCTATTCACCCTCTCATTTTCCCAAGGTCATCTGCCATCTGCTTGGAAATCTGCTAACATCACTGCCCTGCATAAAAAAGGTGCAAAAACAGATCCCTGTAACTACAGACCAATCAGCCTTCTCCCAATCATCAGCAAGGTCATGGAATCCATCATCGCTTCAGACATGAAATCCTTCCTCTTCTCCAATGGCTTGATTTCCAATCATCAATTTGGTTTCAGACCAGGTCACTCTACCCTAGATATGCTGCTACTGCTCTCCCATCAATGGATGGAGGTCCTCAATGCCAGACAGGAAATCCGAGCCGTATCCCTGGACATATCACGTGCTTTTGACACAGTCTGGCACCCTGCCCTACTCACCAAACTCTCTTCCCATGGTATTCAAGGCCATCTCCACTCATGGCTCGCAGACTTCCTCTCCTGTCGCAGTCAACGTGTGGCCCTAAATGGAGTTCTTTCATCCCCTCTTCCTGTGCAGGCTGGAGTTCCTCAAGGTAGCGTTCTGGGCCCTGTTCTTTTTCTGGTTTTCATCAATGATCTCTCGGACTCTCTGGAAAATCCTCTATTTCTCTTTGCCGATGACTCCACCCTCTGCCGTACCATCTGTCATCCCTCAGACCGGCAAGCAGCAGCTTCTTCGCTCACTGCAGATCTGGATAAAATCACAAACTGGTCCAACACGTGGAACATGTCTTTCAATCCAGACAAATCTCACACTCTCACTATGTCTCGTCGAAAGGACCGTTTACAAAACCCCCCCATCCACTTTCTCAACAATCCTCTGGAAGAAGTCTTTTCTTTCAAGCTTCTGGGTCTCACTATCTGCCATGACCTTTCCTGGGAAAGTCACATTTCCAACCTTGCCTCAAAAGCCAGTCGCCGACTGGGAATCCTCCGTCGTGCAAAGTCCTTCCTCGGCCCTCTTGAGCTCCTGACCACTTACAAAGCTTTTGTCCGTAGCCTGATGGAGTACTGCTCTCCCCTCTGGGCTGGTGCTCCTGCCTCCCACCTTTCTCGACTTCACGCTGTCGAAACCAGGGCTTTTAAGATCATTGGCATCTCCCGCAATGAAGCTGAGTCTTTGGGCCTCTCACTCAATCACCGCAGGTTGGTCGGTGGTCTTTCTGTCTTCTACCGACTCCTCTCCAGCCTTGCCCCCTGCTCTCTCTGTGATTTGTCCCAACCACATTTCCACAGGTCGCTCAAGGTCCGCCAACAACCCCCTTCTGGTAAAACTACCAAAATCACGAATCACTGCTCATCTTCACTCTTTCATTCCTCTTTTTTCCCGCCTTTGGAATAAACTTCCTCACTCTATTCTTTCCCATTCTTCCCTCCAGGCTTTCAAAACAGCTGTTCACCACCACCTCTTATCTTCCCCCATCCAAATCCTCGATCTTTTCTACCCCCGATAATCCACCCAAGCCCACTTCCTTCAATTCTCCTGCTTTCCTTCCTGAAAGTCCCTGAAATGTCCATCTTCCCCTCGCCATGTTCCCCGTCCCATCCCCATCCCTCTCCCTTCCACAGTTCACCTGTGTCTGTTCCCCAATGTTTTGTCCCTTCCACTCCCGCCCCTCTTGTCTCATGCCTCCTTGCTGTGAGTTGTGTGTTAGCTCTCATACGAGCCTCGACCAAGGTATACAAAAAAAAAAAAAAAAAAAAAAAAAAAATACATTTCCTGTTTACACACTCCTTGGTGGCACCTGTCGTACCCATGGAAAAATGTTGTTCGGAGTTTGGTTGTTGCACTAACTTATCCCAATGTTAGTTTTCCTATTGCATACGAGGACCAAACGTATGTGGAAGGTAATGGAAATAGAATGCTCGTTCCTGAGTAATCTTAAGGTTGAGAGTTTGAATGATTGACAGCGCATGTTCATCGCAAGGTCTCCTCGTCATTGCCGTCACTCGAGTGGAGGACGAGAATCGGGGCCTGCAATTTGCTCAGTGCAGACAGGTTGGTGACCTTGTGCTACTTTAACATCTCTCTTTTGGGTTTGTTCCTCTGCCCTCTTGCCTCCCTGCCCAATCCCCGACTCTCCAGGTCACAATATTCCATGAGAAATGCTTACCTAATGTAATCCCAGTCTGCAAGTCCAAGTTTAATGCTGACCACCATTTACAGATGGTTTTAACCTCAAATAAATGGATTTAATAAATAAATAAATAAATAAATAAATAAATAAAACACCCACAGCTCAAGATGTCAACAAGAAAACTGCTCAAGTGAACCCTCATCGTGTCCGGTGCACCAGCACACTGCCGATCTATCTCTGCTTAACTCGAGCCCAGAGAGAGAGGGAGAGGGAGGGGGGTGGAGTTCGATGGTCTCCAACGAAATAAAGTTAGTTTCTTCGAGCCTTGAAGTGAATGCAAACCACCACCACCCACCTCCCCTCCTCCACCTGACCCCCCACCATCATCAGTACGTTTGCTTCACATTGGTTTCATTGAATTTGACATTTCTTGAAAAGTTTTGAGCACAGCTTTGTATAAAGAAGTTGCGAGACTTACTGTGACCCATTCCTTGAACAAAGTACTTGAAAGCTTCTGTTAGTTTGTTTGGCTGCAAAGCAATGGAAAAACCAAACACTTCGGTGTACATTATCGGAAGACAAAGCTTTGTTCAAATCTACACAAATCTACAAAAGTTTATACACAAAAAAAATGTACAAAGAAATATATTGCTCATTATAATTTGAGTATTCTGATGAGATTTGAATCACTCTGTCAACAGGATGTAGTGCGCGTCAGTAACCGAACTTTCCTGCCACCCCTTTCCCAGGATAAATATTTAAATTATAAACGACAAACAAACCCAGCTATGAATGCAATATTGTGTTTCCAAAAATAATGCTGGAGTGGTACTGTCGTTTGGGCATTATGGACTGAATGGCTACTTCCCAGGTCTGTAATATCTCGTAATCAAAAGGTATTTTGTCAGAATGCATACCTGTGCGACTTGTGGCAACCCTCCACAATCTGACATCTGAAAAGAAAGAGAGAGAAACAAAACCACAAAGAAGTGAGTCACAATGTAACAAGGGACTTATGGGATGGTTCATGCTTTGAGGGGGTGGGGGGGGGGTACTCCAAACAAACCCTGCTGTATTGCTACCAAAAGGCATATCATTATTCACAAAATAATAATTTGTAACAATATTCTGTAGATTCTGATGTACCATGCTCTGTTACAGAGCGTCGGTGCTGCCAAAGAAGTTTATTGGAAAGTGTTATGCTGGAAAGTTTGCCATTGCCTTCCCAGCAGTAGAGTGGAGCAGGAATTTGCAATTTGTTCACGGTGTCGGCGATAGCTCGCCTGCACTTCACGGAGGACACCATGGGGATCCTTAACGTCCGCCAACTAACGCCGACAGACGGGGCTCCCAGTTTAACGCCCATCCGAGGGACGGCACACACCTTGATGATTCACCCTGACTGCGAAACACCGGAATGTGTGTTTATAGCTGGGTCAGGATTCAAACCCAGGCAAGACAGCTTTGAGGGATGTGTGCATACTTCGAGGACATCCTGCCAGGTCTTTGTAACAATCATGAAAAGATAATTAATAATAATTGATGTAGTGCAATTTATGTATTTATTTATTTTTGTTCAAAGGTCTTCTTTTCTAAATGACTAACTCTGAAACACTAAACAATTGTCATACATATAATAGCATACATAGGCCAACACCAAGCCGGGGATGAAAGAAAAAAAAACATATCAAATGATCTTCAACAAACAAACGATGAACTGAACCGAAAAACACTCCACAAGTAGCCGGAAAGGATTGGCAATAAAGTAACACAAAACGACGAGCCAGGAGTGACGCAAAGTCAAACTTGCACAACTGTGCCACTGATTGCTGAGCCTGACCTTCAATGGAGTAAAGAAGCCACCACACCCGATGAACGAGGATTTTGCTCATCACAATTGAAGGATCGTTATAATTATAGGGAAATACAACTCTCCTGAATATACAAAATGCCATCCACGTGCGAATTGGATGGAAAAACGTTCACTTGCATGGAGACAAGGACGAGTTGTACGGGCATCGAAAAAAAATCCAACGAGGCAGCGCTCGTTGGCAACGATGGGAATCCGCACACAAGGCCATGGGATGTACTCGTTCATGGTGTTATCCTGTGAGCACCTCACTCATGTGGCAAGATCTCATCCATTCAAAGAGCAAATACATCATTTGTTGGTTTCCTATTGTCTACAAAATATAAAGCGTCCACCACCTTTCAAATTTCTCACCTTTTGTTGCCTTATAGCCTGGGATTAAATTTCATTAAATCAGACTTTTTCCAGCTTTATTTACACATCGTAACCTACAACTTCCAAGTGAAAAGCAAAATTCAACTCCAGGGGGAGCACTCGGGAGAGTGCAAAACCTCCGCCGCCAATACTGCTGGGTCACTCAAGTGAACCTTATATCTTATTCATTAAATATGATGTCAACAGTGCTGAGAGTTATAGTTCTTTTCTCCAACATTTTTATTTGGGGGGGGGGGGTTGGAAATCACTTAAAACATGAAGAAATGCAAAAAAAAGGAAATCGAAATTTTGTTGAAAAAAAAGTTGCAAGGAGGGGGGGGTTGGAAATCACTTAAAACATGTACAAATGCAAAAAAAAACATTTTTTTTCTCTTACAATTTTTTGGGGAGGGGTTGGAAATCACTTAAAACTTGTAGAAATGCAAAAAAAAAAAAAAACTTTTTTCTCTAAATTTTTTTCTCAATTTTTTTTTTTTTGGGGGGGGGGTTGGAAATCACTTAAAACATGTAGAAATGCAAAAAAAATTCTCTTTTTTGGGGGGGGGTTGGAAATCACAAACCATGTGGAAATGCAAAAAAACAAAAAAATTTTCTCGAACAATTTTTTTTGGGGGGAGGTTGGAAATCACTTAAAACATGTAGAAATGCAAAAAAAATTGGGGGGTAATTTTTTTGGGGGGGTTGGAAATCACTTAAAACATGTAGAAATGCAAAAAAGAATTTCACTATTTTTTGGGGGGAGGGTAACAAATTTTTGGGGGGTTGGAAATCACTTAAAACATGTAGAAATGCAAAAAAGAATTTCACTATTTTTTGGGGGGGGTAACAAATTTTTGGGGGGGGTAACAATTTTTTGGGGGGGGTTGGAAATCACTTAAAACATGCAGGAATGCAAAAAAATAAAAATTCTCTAACAATTTTTTTTGGGGGGGTTGGGGGGGGGGACCAAGTCCAAAATCTAATGGCATGATCCTTGGACCATACCTAACTCCCCCACCAAATTTCGTCGAAATCCGTCGAGGAGTTTTTCCGTAATACTGTTCACAAACAAACAAACAAACAGAAAGGGGTGAAAACAGTAACCTCCATCCATCTTCGAAGATGGTGGAGGTTAACAAATTCCAGAAAATTAATTTTAAAAAATGCAAAACCAGAATATCTTGGTTGGCAAAAGAACGTTTGGAACAATCAGACACATGGAGATGGCAACTCGACTTGGAATGACATCACAAATTTACTCAGAACTTGCCTCAACAGCACAACCTTCCTTTACAATGGAGAGCACCATCGACAGATTTTCGGCATGGCAATGGGATCACCGGTACCCGTGGTCGTTGCAAACTTGATAATGGAACACTTTGAAAGCAAACTTTTCACCAAAAATGGGGCCTTGGTTGCCACGTTTCAGGGTCAGATATGTTGATGACACGTTTGCAATTGTACACCAGGACCATGCTGACCACCTTCTCGAGCAGCTGCGTCAGGTTCTTCCTCGCATTAAATTCACCGTGGAAATTGAACAATTCACAACAAGCTCATGTTCTAAGATGTGGAGGTTCAACGCCAACCAGATGGCACTATAAAAACGTCATTACTGTATATAAGAAACCCACACACACACACACAAACGAATCTACTGGACTCCAACTCATGCCACCCCATCACACCAAGCGCAGTGTTGCCCGCAACCTGACTTCCAGAGCTTGGCAGGTTTCATCCTCAAAAACGCTGCTATCAATGAAATTAGACGGGTAAGAGACATTCTAACATTAAATAGATATGACAAAAGAATGCTACCTGGACTTGGTGAACCAATGAGGACATAACAAAGAGAAGAGGAAGAAAAAGAATACGAGCATGGTTTCTGCGTCTCACCATATTACCCGGAATTATCGGAGAAGATTGGCAAAATCATACATAGTGCAGAAATCTGGGTAGCATACAAACCCCTCTACAGCATTCGTCATTCCATCACTAAATTGAAAGATAAAGTACCATTTGGGAGACGGATCAGATGTGGTATATCGCACGGCGTATATCGGGGAAATGGGAAGAAATTTAAAACGAAGGATGAATGAACATATCAGCGATACGAGGATGGGAAAGGCTTCACAATCAGCCATAGCAAGTCATTGCATCCATTCTGGTCACAGTTATGATGGACGTCGATGGAAGCAATACACATATTCTCGATGTCACGTCAAACAAACACATCTTGGCATGCTGAAGCACAGGATGACGGATTAACAGAAGAAACATTAAAACTTCCCACTCAGTACTTACTACCCCTTGATCCAGAAAGCAGAAAGTGGTCGCTGCAAACTCCAAAAACGAGGACGGTGTGGACCACAAATAACCCACAACGTGCCGAGAACATTGAGCCAAGAGGACACAGCAATCACTCGACCACAGATACGCCCCATCACACAATCTTCACCAGGGCAGACCCGCTCCACCCACATTCCATCCCCACCGACGACAGGACCACGTGACCACCATAACTTCCCAATTTTTAATGCACATACTTATTTCACCAGATCACGCAGAAAACAGATGCAGAGGGAACAGACAATCGATCAAGGATGGTTCGCGTTAACAGGGAGAAAAGTAATCATTCTGTTTTACACTCCGAACATCAATGTGTTGGACCGGAAAAGGATTAACACAAGGCAGAATAAAGCAGGCCACACACTCAATTGTTCACTGGGCTTTGAAGACATTCGTGTGTCATGAACGAAACATCACCTCGAGACTTGATCGGCTCATGCTTGTTTATATTAAATAACTGCGAGGTTGGTCGAGTTTTATCATCTTGGTTGGCTGTGCATTTAAATAAATATATATATATATATATATATATATATATATATATATATATATATATATATATATATGTGCACACATACACGAGCAAGTACAACCCGTCACTTCACTGACAGGGGGTTGAGAGAGGGAGGGAAGGGAGAGGAGGCAGGAGTGGGGAAAGCGAGGAAGGGGGAAGAGTGGGGAAGAGTGAGGAAGGGGGGTGGGAGAGGTGGGTCGAGCTATGCCTCACCAAATGTGGCTATTCCGTGGGAGGGAGGGATGTGAGAGAGAGAGAGAGAGAGAGAGAGAGAGAGAGAGAGAGAGAGAGAGAGAGAGAGAGAGAGAGAGAGAGAGAGAGAGAGAGAGAGAGAGAGAGAGAGAGAGAGAGAGAGAGAGAGAGAGAGAGAGAGAGAGAGAGAGAGAGAGAGAGAGAGAGAGAGATGAAAAAAAAAGAAGAGAGAAAGGTGAGAGGTGGAGTTGGTAAAGAGAATGATATGTTGCACTTAATGACCGAACACACACAAAAACAAACTCATGTCAGAACAGCTGTACACATAATGACACAACAGAGTTTATAAAGTAATCCGCTGGCACATCTGGAAAAACTTTGATGTCCCAGTTCCAGAAAATGTATGGGAACATGAACCAAAAGTAATCACTGAAAACATGGAAGTACCTACCGCTCACGTACGAACTAATGATCCCATCGAGCGTGAACATCGAAACCAAAGCGTTGTGACCAGATATCATACTTAGGTTCAAAAAACAAACACAAAAGAGAAGAAGGCATTGCTTATTGGGGTGTTAATAGCAGTGATTTTGGATGAAATGAGGCAAAAATCAAGAAAATTCCCAAACACCAAGACCTCAAGAATGAAGTGAGAAGATCCTGGAAGCTGAAGAATGCCAAAATTGTTCCAGTGATAGCTGGACCTCCAGGAATGATGACGAAGAACCTCATAGAGATATTAAACATAGGGGCAGTACCCCTGGGCGCTCACCTGGTAGTGGCTGGATAAGATAACCAGGCAACCACTGGTAGGCATGGATGACCCACAAAATACATAATGGAGAAGAAAGTAAATACCGATGGATTTTTTTTTTTTTAATGACATGAACAAACCTTAGTACATCACTGGTGAAACAGGTGTAAGGGAGAACAAAGGAAAACCTGAAAGAACCTCCATAACATATGGGATGAAATTTTACCACCACGGCACCCGTAACAGTCATGACATGTCCACACACCCACGGAGAGTCCGTACAGATCCAAATCTAATCTGTATTAATGGACATATGGAACGACGTCTGTGTGTGCTGTAAACATTCCTCTACCATGTAGTAACTGTCGACCGTGCATCCCGTTCAGGACACAAACTGCATCGCTGTACAGCTCGGTAAGTGGCTGAAGCACTCGATCACTCCAACGGAACGCCTGGCTTGGTAAGCAATTACCAGTTTCCCCCGATACAACTTTGCACCCAGAGACGCCCGTGCAATGTTCAAATTGGACGAATCAACACTTCTTGGGGGAGTCGGAACTGCTGATACTTTCAAATCTGGAGCTTACATCCAGGCTAAAAAACGTGGTGGCTTCATACCCCAGCGAGGTTACCCAGGTTGCCCAGGCCTCAAGACCCCAGACAGCAAGGTGGCTGATGAAGGATATAATTAAATAAGGCTGTTTATTATCTTCAAAATTGATGTTTTAATAAACCCAAACACCCAATTTTCACTCTTGCACTTCCTTGGAGTTTTCTAAGTATGCATGGAAAGTTTCAGGCTGCTCGGTTTTATAGTTTTGGAGTTATGGAGGACGGACACACACACACACACACACACACACATCTATCTATGTATCTAATACCTTATAAAGAGAACATTGTTATTCTATTTCTGCATTACGCTTGGTGATTGACCATTCCAACCCATTGATTTCAGTACTTGGTATTGTAGACATTGCACAGTTTAAGTAGCTTGCTTTCAACTAGCTCTGATAAGTTGTTATAGAGCCATTTCAAACCCCTTCTCTCCACCGATTCGTGGAGATAACGACGGACTGAAAGTGAAACGAGGAAGTAGAGAGCTCCAACGTGTGCCGGCATATCCGAGATCATCCGCAGAAGGTAAGATAAACCTTATCTCCATGCAATGCACTAACGATGCATGTAAAATTGTGGGTAAAAATGGCAATATCTTCATGCAATAATGATATTTCCATTTACATGTGACTCTATTCTCTATTATGGTTAGTGAAACCCATTCATTTGAGGACTTGATTCCATATCCGTCACGACACAACTTGCAAGTTTGACACCCTCTTCTCCGTAGATGTCCCAAACACCATCAAAGCGAAGGCGAAGCACGAGTCATATTGTTACGAATTTGGAAGCTGACTGCACTCAGCATTCAGGTCCTTATAGAACAGTTATATCGGTAAGTATGTGTTTCTAGTTCGGGTCCCGTCCCGAGTCTAATGGGAATTAAATGTTCATGCGCTGCGGAGTTATTTTGATAGTTAGGATTTTTACATCAACGACAACAATGCCCACCTTCACTTTCACACGACAACACTCTGCTCGCGGCATTCTTCACGCGCTCACCAGCGAGCGCGTGCGTGGGCAGAGTTTAACAGGCATGGCGTCCCACTTTAGCCAATCGGCAAGGAGCGGCGCGTCTCACCCGCCCCGTTTGACTCAACACGATCGCCATTACGCACATGGCCGAAGGCGAGGAGGTGGGCGGAGCCACAAACGCCTCCGCTCGGGACTTCGCCCAGAAGGGTGGGAATTGCCCCGCCTACCGTGGGCCTGTCCAATGGAGGACGGCCAGGGAATCGCGCGATGGTTCCGACCAATGAGGAGGCGAGTGGCCAGGAGAAGAAGCCCCTCCCTCCTGATGAGAAAGTGTGGTTGTCTGGACCAGCGTTCGAGAGACTGTGCTGGTGGCAGGAGCGTTCTGTATGGTGCGGAGAACGTCAAGGTCGCGTCGCCTCGTCGCCTCATCTGGCCTGCCAGTGTTCTGACTGATCCACCTTCGCGCCGGCTGGCGTCCATCATTGCACTGTGTTGCGGGTTCGAGTCCTGCCAAACCGGATCATCGAAAACCGCACGAGGTGGAGAGGTACGAGACAGGTTCTCCCCTTCGGCTCACCTTCCCTCCCGAGCTGAAGGGCCGAATAAAGGCCGCAGCCATCATTTATTTTGGGTGTGTGCGTGTGTGTTTGTCAGCCCAGTCTACAAGTAGGAATTGTTTAAGTGCCTTGTACATTATTTGCATTTCATTTCTTATAGTCGGATAACTCTGCTCTTTGCGTGTTCCCTCCCCCCCCCCCCCCCAGTATAAATAAATCCTCTGTTAAATGTTTCAGCCCATTTCTGTGTTTTCTTTATTGGTTTAGCACAGTGTGTGTTGGTGGATTAAAAAGCACCTTCATGCCGTAGTTGTGCATTTGGACCGACGGGACCTCGGTCACCATCCGCTCGGGTCACGCACGGGTCGAGCACGGTAACGGCTCGTCCCGTTCGAGCTCCCACGACAGTGTGAATTCCTCGGTAGCTCGCCACGTGGGTCTCTAGGTATTTTGAAGTTTGGCAAATAACCCTTTCCCACGCGGTTGAATTATTGACGATTCACGGTCCTGTAAGGGACCCGTACCTTCGGAGTTATCGGAAAGGTACGATCTCGATTCCGGGTGTTCAGAGGAACCGACTCCACTGCTCCATCTTGCGGTTGTGCTCGCCACCGATACCCGGCCCCACAACAATATTAGTAGGAAATCTCCCGGTGCAACAAAGCAAGCAAAGTATAGAGCATCACACGCCAACATCACCCCATCTGCCTGTCCACCAGGTATGTGCTACAGTCACGATTTAGGTGACAAATATGATATGACGGCTGCTAAATTATATGTTGCCTGCTCACGGGTCGGAACACCAACCAACATGCACATATATAGAGAAGGGGACAAAACACATAATATTGTGTGTAGAGAAGTGTTGCTCTTGCAGACTTGAGCAAATGCTTAACCTGGCGACCTAGTGAGGACCAGCAAAGTGGAAAAGTCAGATTTCTCTACAACCTCATACTCTTATTATATTTACATATTTATGCTCCATCTGAGCATGCGCCCATCAACGACGGGTTCCCTGCTTGTATGTATATGGATATATATATATATATATATATATATATATATATATATATATATATATATATATATATATATATATTGTTACGTTTGAGGGGGGGTATGCATTCAAAGGGTAATTAGGATGTTTAATTAGGTATGCCATGCTGTTCGAGTTTACCAGGATCTCGATGTAATAAGTAGCAATTCAGTGGTGATAAGTTGTCTAGTAAATGTTCATTTCTTCAAGGGGGAAATGATAAATGTCACGTAATTAGATAGGGACACGGGATAGGGTAAGTGTGTCTGCGTAAACCCCTTTTGGTATTCTCTGAAGACTGGCCGTGATGTCACAGGACAGTGCAGCGGATGGCTCCGCCCCGTGATCACGATTGGCGGAGGGCGATGGCGGTGGGCCAATAAACGGCTCGATTGGGAGTGACGAGGACGAAGGATAAAAAGGTTCTGTTCGGGGTCGAAAAGGAAGAAGAAGAAGATTACAACCAGAACGATCGTGTTTTTTTGGTGTGGAAGCTGTGGCGGCAGAGAGCGTCCTGGCTGCTGTGCTGAGTCGATCGTGCTCTTGATCGTGTCTGGGAGCCTTGCCGAGCCTCGTGCCTCGCCTCGGTTGGCTCTGGGGTTCTGCTGACTCGGAGTGCGGGGTCGGGCAGCGGGCGGACCTGCCTCCCTCTCCTGTTCGCTGCTTGGAGTGGGAGCTGGTTCCCTGGCGGCTGTGGGCGGACTTGGGCCAGGACCAGGAGGTCGACAGCACCGCGGTTTCTCCTGCCCCCCCCCCCCGACGAGAGCAAGGCCAGCTCGTCCGGCACCGATCCAGGGACAGTTGCGTCCACACCACGGTCCAGCCTGACCACCAGAAATAGCTACGTTTTGTGTGTGTGTGTGTGTGTGTGTGTGTGTGTGTGTGTGTGTGTGTGTGTGTGTGTGTGTGTGTGTGTGTGTGTGTGTGTGTGTGTGTGTGTGTGTGTGTGTGTGTGTGTGTGTGTGCGCGCTTGGCGCCTTAGAGGGATTGAGAACTGTATATTCATTGGAATTGTCTGTGTTTTTCCCCACGCCCGATCCCACACCATCCCGTCGAATCGCCCCGGATCCCTCTTCTTGCCGAGTCTTGTTATTTCTGGTAATGATTAGAAAAACAAATAAACATCATCAACTCAGTGAAAAGTGACTCGTGCCACCTTCCTCGTCCCGTTTGTGGTCGAGCGATTAGAACCGCCATGTTTGGGTTATAAACAAATAAATCGCCTCCATCGTTTCGGCTCATTCTACGTTGGCGGGACTGTTCAAGTCCCGTGGACGTCACATTGGTGTCAGGAGTGGGATGTTCGAACCCCTCTAAATCATATACCAGGATTAAAATCTCGCCACGAATTGGAATATAAAATTACGACAGAGAAGAGCGCGAGCGCGGGAAAATTTTGGCGGGATTTTTCAAATTTAAATTAATTGGCGGAAAACGGGACTTCTGCACCATGGCGGATGTGCAGATGTTTGAGGAGGAAGGCCACGTGTCTGGCAGCGAGTTGGGGGAAGAGGGGAGAGACGGGGGTAGGGTTGGAACCTCCCCCATTCCGAGCGTGGACCGTGCTTCATCGCCCGTAACGGAGCCGGCAGCGCCGGTAACCGGCACGATGACGATCTGGACAATGTTGGAACGTTTAATGAGTGCAATTACAGCACAGGGGGCAAAAATGACGGCACAGGGGGCACAAATGGCAGAAATGACGGCACAAATGGAAAATCAATTTGTGACACAGAGGGCAGACATGACGGCACAAATGGCAAAAATGACGGCACAGGGGGCAGAAATGACAGATCAATTGGGGGTAATGGGGGTACAGTTGGGTGCACGGATTGATTTAATGAGGGATGAATTGGGGGAAAAGATGGAGAAAATGAAAACTGAGATGCAGGAGTGTGTGGAAGTTAAATTGGGAGAAATACAAAGTAAATTCGAGGATAGATTGGAGGAAACAAAGGTAGAAATTACATTGGAGGGGGAAAATATATGGAAAAAATTGGTAGATAAAATTGATGCAACGAACATTCGGGTTGATAAAGTGGATGAAAGCCTGGAACGTCATCGTGCCTGTGTGGATGCTCGTATGAAGCTGCAAGTTGAAGAGTGGGGAGAGCTGAGGAAGCAAGGGATGAATTTGGTGGAGGAGGTAAAAGGATTGGAGGCTCGTTTGGAAGAACAAGAAAAAATTATGAGCCAAGATGAAGTCTTGGATAAAGGCCTGGTAGAGCCGTCTTTTGTAAGTAGAGTGTCCGGGTTGGTTGAGGAGCAGCTACAAACTCGCGACGGAGCCTTGGAGGAGGTTGTGCGGGCCCAGAA
>NC_140968.1:102003306-102070806 GCF_056783735.1 Eptatretus burgeri | reverse complement strand
GCATCGGCCATTCTCCTCTCCCGACCTCGAGCATCAACATTCCCCCCCCCTCCATCCCCGCCGAGATAGCGCCGGTAACCCCGTCCGTTCCCGAACCCAACCGTGGTGTCGACCAACCAACACGTGCCTGCGCAATGCACGCCTGGAGGAGCTCACCGACCATACCACGGGCACGGAGTCAGGCGCGTTACGCGGACATTGCGGCTCGCTCGCCATCGCACCACGAGGGCGCGGGTAAGACCCCTTCGTTCTCGTGGACCTGGCCGATCACCCAGGTCCCACGTTCATTTGGTCCACGGACCTGTCTGCCTCCTTGCCTGTGAGGGTGGCTTGTGTTTTCTTTGCTTTTGGTGTAAATGCGTGTGTGTGGCGCCAGTCTACTAAGAAAACCTGTATAAGTGCTGGTACGTTGCGTTATTCGGTAGTAACTCTGCGTATTGTTCTTGCTTTGACTCTTATGGGTGCATTACTGTATGGCTGTAAATACGTGCTTGTCTGAGTGTGAATAAAAGTGCTTGTCAAATTGTTTCCCATTTCGTTGCGTCCTTTCCTTCGGTTGAAAGTTCCATCTTGCATCACGTAAGGGATTGCTAGTGGGTTTAGACACCCAATAAATAATCTGAACCATCGAGGTTGACGATAACTCCGCTCGGTTATCCCTGCAGCACGGAACGAGCCGCTTAATCGGTTCGTGTCCGAAGTCGACCTGCGGCGTGGTACAACTCCTCGGTACGCTACCCGCGCGGGTACTTAGGTATATCGACATTCGGCGATTCACCCTATTTCACGTGGGTCGAATGCGGACCGAGTTGTGGTGAGGTTACACCCCACCTGTGACTGGCTCCTGGCGGTAGTTCCAGGAGGGTCACGACTGAATTGTCCATTCCAGTGGGCGACGCGTCGCGATTCGAGTTACGTGGCCGATCGCACGCCGGACGGGCCAGAATTCGTAACTATATATATATATATATATTGTTGCGGTCTTCGCGCCCGCCGGCGTGCTGACGGCCACGTAACTCGAATCGCGGCACGTCGCCCACCGGACGGACAATCCAGTCGTGACCCTCTCGGACTAACGCCGGGAACCAGTCACGGGTGGACCTTTCGGTCTCACCGCGATCGAGCCAATCAGCCCCCGCGTGGGATAGGGTTGCTCGCCAAATTCGAACTACCTAAGTACCCACGCGGAGGGTAGACCGGGCGATCGCACCTCGCCGCAGGTCGACTTCGGACACGGGCCACTTAAGCGACCCGTTCCGTACTATCAGAATAACCGAGCGGTGTTATCGTCGACCTCGACGGTTCGATTAATTATCGGGCGTATTCAGCCCACTACCAACCCTTTACGTGAAGCAAGATGGAGATTCAATGGAGGAAAAGACGAAGCGAAGCGGGAGAACAGTTCAACAATAAAGCACATTTATTCGCGACACACGGGAAGCACACAAATACAATTCCACCAAATGCACACAAAAGAAAACACAATTCCATTTACACAAAAAGCAAACATAAAAGTGAAAACACAGTGCAGAGCTAATACCGACTACCGAGCACACGGCAACACTTATACAATTCTACTTCACAGACGGCGCCGACAACACATACCCAAAACCAAGGAAAAGAAATCCCCCACGAATGGGGTAGGCCTGAGGCCGAGACCGGGTCGGGCCTACCCGTCTGGTGATGAGACGCGGAGCGGCGATGGCCCCGCAACCCGCGGGCCTCGTGGACAGTACCTGGCAGGGGGTGGGAACGGGGCCCCCTTGGTCGCACTATCTCAGCGCGGGGGGAAACAGGAGGGGGTTGCTGATGCTCGGGGTATAGAGGATCTTTATTATATGCGACGAGCGTCTCCACCTCGGCCAGGTCGCGCTGGCGGCCTCCCTCGGGCGCGCAGCTCCTTGCACGACGCGAGCACCCCCTCGTCCGCCCTCGCCGCCTCTCCACAGCTCCGTCCCCTCCGTTCCGACTCCAACGCACACGACGAGCAGCTCCACCGCCCGCGAAGTCTTGACTCTCTGTCCGTTCTTGTTTGCGACTCCTCGTTCTCGTTCTGCTGACTCTCTCCTTACTGACTCTCTCGTTCCGACTTTTACGACTCCTTTGACTGACGAACACCGTCCTTTTATCCCCCGTAACTTCGCCTTTGACCCCCTCCCTTTGACCTTTCAACTCGCTCCCCATTGGCCCGAGAAAAAGTGGGCGTGAAGGCTTTTTGATCCACAAATTTGCATATATCGATCGCCCTGGGGCTGGGGCCAATTCGCCCCTCGCTCACCGATTGGACGGCAAAAAGTGGGCGTGTGTCGTTTTGGATCCGTTTTTGAAGCAGAAAATCCGTGATTTTGTACACGCTGTTCAACGTGCGCCCTACACGAGTCCAGCATCGGTGCCCATGAGTGGCGCGAGATGACGGTGATGCGATGGTGGCGAGTTGCGACGGTAAAGGTCATGGCGGTTGTGGTGAAGCGGCGTTGTGGTTGGTGGTTGTTGTTGTGGTTGTGATGGTGGCGATTGGTCCAAAATAAAGATAGTAAAAGAAAAACGGCTATCCTGAAGAGTCGCAGCACGTATAAATGACATGTATTCCCACTAGACAACGGGTTTGGGCCTAACTACACATGCACTTACCGAGATACCTCACCTAAGGGACCTGAATGGTGGTTTGCGAATCTGGTAACCACAACAATATATATATATATATATATATATATATATATATATATATATATATATATATATATATATATATATATATAGGGCTGCAAAAGTAGGTATGCAGTCAGGATTATACCAGTATTACCAGTATTATAACTTGTGGAGTGCGTGAATGACGGGGGCAAACAGTTTGAACATTTGAGGGATTAATATGTTTGTTATTGATATGTTTATTATTGGTATGTTATTATTGATATGCTTGTATAATCAATAAAATATGTTTTGTGTGCACGTTTTGTTTTTCATTACTGTATACCGACTTTTTCAGCCCTCCGTATATATATATATATATATATATATATATATATATATATATATATATATATATATATATATATATATATATATATATATATATATATATACATACATATACACATATACATACACACAAATATATATACACAAATATGTATAGATACATACATATACACACATACATACAATATAAATATATAAATAAATTGACACCTCCCACACTCCTCGAGCTGAAGAAGCTGCATAAAGCAACACAAGAAGGCCGACACAAGGTAAGCCCCTTGCCTTGTCAAACCATTTCCAGAGTTCCTCCACAGCTATAAAGGCGTTCACACATCGTACACACATGAGAATCCCAATGCTACACACACCCTCAGCTGCTGGACCGGTTTTATCGCTTATTGACGAATCAGCGACGGCACAGATAGCAATGCATACCAATGAGACTGCCAAGCATATACCATGTGCAAATGTCAAAAGCAATTAACACATAAGTAATAAAGACCCACCCACAGGTTTGAATGATGGGTTGGAATTATTTAATTTTAAATATTCAAGGTGGACTGGAAGATGTGAAGTTTCATAGCAAGAAGCGTCATTTTAAAAACACTACATGTACAAATGTGATCATATTGATTTATCTTCTGGGACGTTTCATTTCAACAGTGGAGCCTCGTGAATGCACCAGTCTGAAGCCTTGGCCTAGTGTCAGGTGTTCTTATATCTTCTTTATTTATTTGACATCCTACGGACATAAATAAACACTCGTTTTACTCTGTGCTTGGTGCACATCACGTGCAGTGAATTTCACCTCCATGTGCCATGTAATTAATATGCTTCTGTACACCACCCATGAGGCCTGATTTGCAAGTCACCGTCTACATTTCCAATAGAAGAGACGTAATTACTCTTTCATGAAAAATGTTTTTCGAGTTTTTTTTGTAATGAAAAATAGACCAGAGTGAACACACACAAACGTGTTGAAATATTGGCCTTGAAAATCCTCCTTAAATCGTCCTTTTGAAGGGGGGACAGACAAACAAATACACTGTCTTATATAGGTACACACACACACACACACACACACACACACACACACACACACACACACACACACACACACACACACACACACACACACACACACACACACACGAGCTGGAACACTGAATGGATCAGGATGCAACAGCACAAAAGGAACAACAGAAAGAGAGGGGGGAACACTGAGAACAGGGCCAAGGGATAAAATAGACAGAGATGGACAAACAAGGGATGTGGGTAAGGATGATGGGTCGGGGAGGATGCAGGGGGTGGATAAGATGGAGATATAAGAAAACTCTCAGGAAGTAAAAATAACTGGAGAAAACACTGGAGGTGTGGTGGGGTTGTTTAACAGGTGTAGAAAAGATCATGGTTTTTGGATTGGGGATGATCTGAGATTGTGATGAACAACGAATGGTCTTGAAGATCTGGAGGAAAGAATGAGATTGAAGAGCACCCTTTGCCTAATGTGAGCATTTCACTTCATTGTATTGCACAAAATGTTGATAGTCTTCTTATTACTATAATAATTTAATAGCCACAAATATGGCCAATTTTTGTTGGCCAAATTTTTGTTCCAAGTAAATCAATTATTATTATCTTTCCAACGAAGTAAAGAGATTATGATCTTTCCAGCTATAAAATAAATCGATTATTAGCGTGCCAACGGGACCATTTTTAGCTCAGTCCCATTTTGCCTCGTCAGCAACGGACTCAAGATGAGCTGTTGAAGTCATAACGATGTACTAACCCAAACCTAAACCTAACTCAGTCATTGAGTAGGTCATCAGTCTTTCCTTCCATAAGTCAGTCAGTGAGTAGGTCATCAGTCTTTCCTTCCATAAGTCAGTCAGTGAGTAGGTCATCAGTCTTTCCTTCCATCAGTCAGTCAGTGAGTAGGTCATCAGTCTTTCCTTCCATCAGTCAGTCAGTGAGTAGGTCATCAGTCTTTCCTTCCATCAGTCAGTCAGTGAGTAGGTCATCAGTCTTTCCTTCCATCAGTCAGTGAGTAGGTCATCAGTCTTTCCTTCCATCAGTCAGTGAGTAGGTCATCAGTCTTTCCTTCCATCAGTCAGTCAGTCAGTGAGTAGGTCATCAGTCTTTCCTTCCGTCAGTCAGTCAGTGAGTAGGTCATCAGTCTTTCCTTCCATCAGTCAGTCAGTGAGTAGGTCATCAGTCTTTCCTTCCATCAGTCAGTCAGTCAGTAGGTCCATTAACATTTTTTCGTTTTTTCCTGCTACTCCGAGGCAGCTCAACGGATCTTTTTGAAACTCGGCATGATGATTCATGATGTCGATGCACAAAAACTAATGGGGGCCTTTTGAAAATTTCCATTGAGTTGGTGAGATATAATTAGCTAATTAAATCAAAATGTAGTCAATGTTTGTACGTCCATCACCTATCCTGAGATTCAGTCAGCGATGTTTCCTCGTTATTAAATTTTAACCTCTTAATGTCATCAATGCCCTTTTGCTTTGAAGAACGGGAAAGAAAGGGGGAGGGGAGGACAGAGTTAGGAGGGTGGGGGAGAGAAGCAGAGGGGACACTTCTTTTTAGTCCTTTTCAGTCCTTTTAATACCCTTTCAACACTTTGGACCCCTTAAAACCCTTTAGAATCCAAATACCCTTTAGAACCCTTAGAGCTCAAAGACCATTAAGACCCCTTAGAATGCTAAGACCATGAAAACCCTTTAAACATGAAGACCCCTTAAGACCCTTTAAACTCAAAGACCCTCTAAACCCAAAGACCCCTTTAGAACTCAAATACTCATTAAGACCCTTCAGAACCCTTAGACCCCTAAGAGTCTGAAGAGTCCTAAGACTCCTAAGACTCCAAGAATCCTAAGACCCTTTACACCTCAAAACCCCTTGGGACCCAAAAGACCCCTTAAGACCCCAAAATCCTCCTTTATCACCCTCCATTAGGAGATGAGTGTTTGCCCCACTTGGGAATCTTCAATATTATTCGATGACAACAGGAACCCGTTAAAATAAAGCATGACAGACACACTGACGCTGGTCATTTTAGATAACATCGAGATTAATGAGTGAAAATGGATACAAAAGAAAGGTCTTCTCTAACCTTCAGAAGAGACGTCTTGGTTGGGTCCAGCTTCGAATTGCACTCCACCTGAAAATTGCACAATTGTTTTTCAGCAATCTCATTATTGCAGAGTGGGGTCGCTGTGGCCATTTAAAATTCGATTTAAACACTTCAATATCGTTTCAGTAAATCAAAATATAGTTTAAAAGAAAAATAATAATAATTTTTGATTCTCAGCAGAATAACAAGGACAAAGAAAGAGGGCACAGGCAAGTCTCACCACGGCATCCCCCACATTCGATGAGTCTCCCACCACAAGCAGTGCTGGACACCTAGCAAAGCACGAGAAATTAACCAACATCCTTCATTGAACATGTAAATCAACTGCAGTGTTAAACTAGAATGGCACTCGTTAGAGCGCGTACCTCCGCAAGCTGAACAGTTGACATTTTGTATCCGCCGATAGGCCGGATCTGAACCAAAATCAAATTGGCTTGTTCTCGTCACCTAACCAACTCGTGCACCTAGTTTTGTCATAATCCATTCATAACTTTTTTTGAGATATCGTGCTACATGAATCGTTTTTTGGCCCTATTTCTCAATGGTGAAGAATCACTTAAAAAAAAAAAAATGTAATATCTCGTATCCTGATCCAGATTCGGATCCTCACCAAAATCTAATAAACTGGTCCTTCTCACACACCCAACCTCTCCAGCAAGTATGATCCACATCCATCCAAAACTTTTTGAGACATCCTCTTCACAGACAGACAGACAAACAAACGGACAGGGTTGAAAACAACCTTCGTCCACCTTCGGTGGCGGAGGTTAAAACCCAAAAAAAAGGAAAGTTCTGCATTACAAAGTCCAGTCAAAAACAATTGCCAGACTGTCAAAATGTGTTGTTACAAGGATATTTGAAACAGTAGGCCATTTGGCCCATCATGCCTGTGCTTTATCAGCACCACATTAATCCAACATAACAGTTTATCTACTTATTTTCACTGGTGGAGGAGGTGGGAGAGAAGGGGACGGGAAGGGGCGGTGAGGAATGGGGATGGGACAGGCACATACTCGGGGTATTTTTTATTATTATTACGATAGCTTTTTTTGGGGGGGGGTATGAAGATGGTTGTCGGGTGACAAATTACCGAACACCAACTCGCACATTTACCTATCGACATGACTCTTACGGAGACATCACAATCACCATACAGGTATCCAATCATCCAACCATCCATAAGTCAGCGACCTATCCTTCCTGCCAATATCTGTGGAACACTATCTCCAATACTTCCAGGTAACTATCAAATTCTAATTTAAACTTGTCGACTTTTACTGCTACCACTACCTTTCCAGGGAGACCATTCCATGCATCAACTACTCTGAGTGAAAGACCCTTGCCTTACGACTGCCTTAACTCTCCCCTTCTTCTTTACTCTCGGCCTGCGGCCCGTCTTCTCCTCATTGTCCATTATACTGAAAATTCTCCACTTATTTTGATGACACGCTTAATCATCTTAAACTTCTCTGTCTGTTGTTGCTGTTGTTATAAATCTGGCCATTTGTTCTGGTGTACACATCACATCACTTCTTTGTTTAAATCATTCACAGATACCACCGGCAACAAAGCCAGAGAGTTTTGATCGCCACCAACTCTCCGAACAAGCACTCATACCTGATGGTGTTCAAGTTTGCACTCGTCGGCGACGCCTTCTGCAGATCCAAATCTTTGCGACTGAGAAATGAACATAATCGGAGAAAGGTCAAGGAATGGACAAACAATGTTTCCATTGAGGTGAGAAATACAAAAATATATTCACAAACAAATGTTAAAGGCATGTATAACATGCAAGTGACCATTTTGAATCATCACACCACTCAAATAAGGGTTAGGGCCGACAGGATGGCCTGGAGGTACGCGCACTCACCTCTAAGCTGTCTAGCCTGGGTTTGAATTCCGTTCCAGTTATATACTGTCATCCCGGTGTTTCACAGGCAGGGCGGGCGATTCATCAATGTGTGTACCGTCCCTCGGATGAACGTCAAATTGGGCATCCCGTCTGCTAGCATTCATTGGTGGACGTTAAAGATCCCACGGTGCCCTTCACGAAGAGTAAGCGAGCTATCACCGGCACCCTGCCCAAACTCCAAATTCCTGCTCTAACCAGCAGAGGGCACTGCATCAGCGGCAAAGCCGCACCCTCACCAGTGATGCCAACCCGCAGCCCTGTGCTACATACAAACGAAGAAGGAGACCAGGGTCAAGCACACAGGATCCTGTTAGTAACACAAATAGTAGGTTTCTTTTTTTTTTTTTAAGTGGATGAATTTGCCTGTGGCTATTGACATTCACCTGCAATCGTCAGTGTTTCCTCTCCCTCCTTAAAGCTGAAAAAAGACAAATTTGAAAAGCCATTCCCAACATACGGTAACTACCCTTTACCAACCGCATGTTGAAAGGGCACAATTAGTTCGCATACCTGTTGTATGCCCGGAAGAACAATGCCAGGTTGTAGTGGTTTATGTCCTGAAGAACGTGCCGGCGACAATTCTGCACGAGATCACTGCTTTCGTGCAATTCTGTCTGAAAAAGTCCAACAAACGATGCTCTGGAGTTACGGCCGCCACGTCAACACTCTGCTTCAAAATGCTCTTCCAGGGCAAAGAGATCGAGAGCAAAAATCATCAAATGGCACTCGGTTTCAAAACATCAATCCTGCATTGAAATACTTCGAATGGGACGACAGTTAAACGAACAAATCGACAAAAGCAATTCATGTACAAAGGCATCACGTCGAATGAAGAAGAAAAGAAAAAGAAACACACATCGACAAGCTTACCTGCGTGAAATGGTGATTCAGAACCACGTCGACGATGGTGTGTGTCATTTCGGACAACTGGAAGTGGCAAAGAAAATAAATAAACAAAAATAATACAGTAAAATAAAAATTAAATCACCCATTGACCTTCTTCAACTCCACTTTAATGGCAACATGGAACACAAATGTGTAACGAGGGCAAGGAAGCGAGCAGGTGACAACAAGACCTCGTAAAGCTCCGGTAACTGGCTCAGGTTTGACTCGCCATCCTTTTATCATACAAGTAGTTGGTTCGCGCAACTCTTTTCCAAAGCGAACAACTCGGTCGTTCGGTAGATGTCGAGCGATGTCGTCACACGGGTAATTTGCACGATCGCGGTACGGACGTACAGGTGTCACGTCATTGTGCATCGAGCGTGCCCCCAAATCTTTTCTCTGGTGAGGAATGCAAGTTGGCTCAACTGCTGGCCTCGTGTGATATTTCAGCAATTTGAGAGACGCATGGTGGTTGTGCGATGAGACCAGATTGGGAGTGGGAATGTTGGAGGTGGATGGGGTGGAGTGCATTCTGATATCAATAACATTTAAACGGAAACCTAGAGGTTGAAAAAGAAGTAATTGAGGACAAAAGAAAGTTCATCAAGAGGTGAGCATGGAGATATGTTATAAAGCAGGTAGCGACGGAGAACAAGTCACAGCTCCCTGCTTGCCCTGCGACTTACGTCGGTCGCTCATTTGCAACTGTTTTCTGTGCTTTCGGAAGTTTCGCTCCCGTTATCTCAACACCGATTGGATAATTTAAAGCTCGTGGCATGGCCAAACCCAAAGTTCACGCGGGGACCATGCGTTTCACTGTTCGTTATGACCATGGATTGACCCAGTTCCAGTTTGTTAGTCAATTTAATTCCGTCGCACGGAGTCTCGGTTTTCAAGTCGATCTTGGTTACCGCATTTTTCGGTGTATAAACGGCACTTTCTGTCATCAAAAAGGTCAAAGTTGGGGTTGCGGTTAATACACGGGTATAGAAATATATATATATATCTTAAAAAGGATCAACACTGAATTTTAATTACATTCCAAATGAACACTTTTGTAGAAGTCAGAATTGCTGCTAAGCTCAATTCTGCCTTTTAAATTTTGAAAATCGGTTTATATGTTAAGAGTTTGTCCAGCATTTTGTTAACCATGCGTGGAAATTAAATCAAGGCACGTTCAGAAACGCCAGGAGACACCCGGGGTTGAGGTGCGTGGCGTATATAGAGGCTCGTGGCTCGAAAAATGCCATGAAACACAAAAGAAGAAGTAGAACACCTGTCCTCGCTTCAAAAGAAGAATTATTCACGATAGCTCGAGTCGAATCACGGAACACCCCCCTCAAATAAGCTTGCACGCAATGTGACAATAAATACTCCTGGTCACGAGAAGGACCAATTCAGCGTCATGCTCGCCTGCACCACAGAGGGCGGCAAGCTTCCCATGTATGTCGTGCTGAAAAGGAAGACGATGCCCAAAGACAAGTTTCCAGCAGGCATCGTTGTTCGTGCGCAGCAGAAGAGGTAGATAGAAGAGGGACTGGTCCAGGACTGGCTGTGCACGGTCTAGAGTAGTTGGCCGGATGGCGGTCTCTCCCGACGACGGAGCATGATCGTCCTGGATGTGTTCAGTTGTCAGATGACCGACGACACCAATGCGCTGCTTCATCGGACCAACACCGATCTCGTCGTCATCATCGCAGGCGGGATGACATCACCCCTGCAGCCCCTGGATGTGTCCATCGACGAGCCGTTCAATGACGGGCTGCGTCGCTGCTGGTCCGACTGGATAATGAGTGGGGAGAAGACCGACACCAAGAGCGGGAGGATGAGAAAGGTCGACCTTCCGATGAACTGCGGCTGGATCTGTGGCGTTTAGCTTCATTGTACATTATATTGAATATGCTATCACGTGTGCTGCGGAACACAGCATGACGTCATCATGCAGATGGAGGAGGAGTGGTTCGTGGCTGGAGTGGTGGATTAAACGGATCGCTCTTGATGTTCCTTGGCGTTGTGGCATTTCTCCTGCTTCCTTCATCTTGCAGATTACAACACGATCATCAAGGTGTGGGAGGAGATACCATCATCAAGTGAACGTTTGTGAAATGCTCCATCTCCTACAACATGGACGGCACAGAGGACGACATCATTTTGGAGGAGGTGGCTGCAAATGACGGTGACAGGGACGTGGACTTGCTCTACCCCGACTTGGACAAGGCGTTACATGTCATCTTCAACGAGGAAAGCATCTACGAGGATTTCCTCGGGTTTAGCTGAAAAGCTTCATCAAACCCAAACGGCCCTTTTCAGGGCGACTGATCCAATAGAAATGTGCGATACCGGTGTGAATCCCTTTTCTCACTTTTTCTCGGAAGAATAATAATACTATTTACAGTATTTAAAAAATAAGAAAGAAAAATAAACAATCATTGGTATCCTCAAGTCTCTCTTCAACTTCTTGAAAATGAGAATAAGACTGTTCGACGAAATGAAGCCGACATGGGAGTAAGCGTGTTGATACCGCCATCATTTTGCTCCGTACAAAGTTCGTGTTCAAACGTGTTTAGATGTAGATCAGAAAATGAAATGATCAATATATTCATTTCTTTTGAGGGTGAAAAACATGGGTGCGGTTAATACACGGCCGCGGTTGATACACCGGAAAATACAGTAAGTTTGTGTTTATGGGTTCAACCGAGCCAGTTGTGTTCCAATTTGCTCACAAGTTTCTGGAGTTAACGGCATTCCTTTTCAATATGGGTGTTCATCTTCAACTTTTGGATACAGTCGAGGCTCGTGGAAGAGATAGAACACACAAGGGTTCAGCACAACAAAAGGAACATCAGAAAGAGAGGAGTGGGGGGAGGGGGGGAGAGGAGATGCCAACAGCAGGGATGAGGGACTAAATAAACAATGTTGGAAAACAAGGGATGAGCGGGTACAAATGGGGGGGGGGGGTGGATAAGATGGATACAGAGGAAAATTCTGAGGAAGGAAAAACTGGGAATTATAGTAGTTAAACGGGATGTAGTAAACATCATGGTGTTGGATTGGGGACGATCTGAGATGGTGGTGGACAGCTGTCTTGAAGACCTGGAGGGAAGAATGAGATTGAAGATGTGGAAGTTCATTCAATGGGTGAGGAAAAAATAGAAACAAATGAGTGGAGGTGAGCAGTGATCCTGGATTTGGGTCGTTTCACGAGAAGGGTGTTGCTGGCGGACCGTGTGAACTCTACAGAAACGTGTGGGGGGGGGGGGAGGACGACGACAAAGCACGGAAAGAGCAGAGTGTGCAAGACCAGAAAGGAGGCAGTGGAAGACAGACACCAACTTGTCGATGATGTGAAAGATTTGATCATCGACTCAGGCTGATCGTGAGTGGTTCCAAAGATCTTGAGGGCCTGAGTTTCCACGGCATCAAGCTAAGCAAGGTGTGAGGCACGCGAGCCAGCCCAGAGCGGAGAGCACTCCATCAGGCTGTGGATGAAGGCCTTATAGGTGGGTAGGAGTTCAGGTGTTCTGAGGAAGGACTTTGAATGATGGAGGCTGCCAAGTCGGTAGCTGGCTTTGGTTTGCCCAACCTACTATGTGGTTTGCCCAAGAAAGATCATGGCCGATAGTGAGACCCATGAGTTTGAATGACTGAAGAAAGTAGGGTTGTTAAGAAAGTAGATTGGAGGGGTCGGGGAGGGGTGAGAGGTTGCCAGACGGTTCCTTTCAGAGAGAGATAGTGAGAGTGTGAGATTTGTCAGGATTTAAAGACATATTCCAAGTGTTTGGCCATCTTGTGATTTTGTCAATGACTGAAGACAGAGAAGAGGCTGCAGCCTTCCTATCTGATGGAGGGGGGATGTTACGGCAGAGGGTGGAGTCATCAGCAAATAGATGAAAAGGATTTTTCAGAGTGGGTGAGATCATTGATGAAGATCATAAATAGGATCGGGTCTATAAAACTGCCTTGGGGCACTCCAGCCTTGACAGGAGGAGGAGGAGGAGGGGGAGATTAAAGGATTCTGTTGAGAGCCACACATTGGCTATGAGAGTACAGGAAGTCAGTAAGCCACATGTGGAGTTGGCCTTGGATGCCATAAGCAGAGTGTTTGGAGACCAAGAAGCATGAGATATGTCCAGAGAGATGGCCCTGATCTCATGTCTGACATTGAGGACCTGCATCCATTGTTGGGTGAGTAGAAGCAGCATGGCCAAGGTAGAGAGACCTGAGGTCTTTTGAGAAAAGGAATGACTTCATATCAACTGCGATGATGGATTCCATGACCTTGCTGATGATTGCAAGCAAGCCGATTGGTCTGTAATTAAAGGGAACCATTTTTGCACCTTTTTATGTAATGCGGTGATTGTGGATGATTTACAAGCAATTGAATATGACCTATGGCAAATGATCGGGTGAAAAGGTCTTTGAAGGAGGAAACAAGTTTGAAACTTCATTCTTGAGATTGGACAGATGTTATTTTCTGGCTCTCCTGAGTGTAGACACACGTTACAGGCTTCATGGAATTACCTGAGGTTGTCTTCGGTCAGATTTGCCTTCCAGGAGAAGAATGCAACTTGATTCAGGACAACTGCCTCACCACAGGATTCAGAATACAAAGGGCGGGAGGATGAGTAAGATCACTGAAGATGAGATGGGATTAATCCGTGCATGAGGGAGAGCTGGTGTCTATGGAAGAATTCCCGTGCTGAGTAAATATCAGGGGTGGTGGATATGGGAGACCAGTCCTTAAGTGCAATGGCTGCTTGCAGTCCCTACCAGTTTGCTGAGTGAACTGTCAGACTCACTGGTGCTGACGCTGTTCTCTGAGGAGAGCTGGAGAGGTGTGGACCCTCACAAGCACATGATCAGATGAACCGATCGGAGCAAAGGAAGAGTGGGGGAGAGAGTGGTGAGGTGAGGTTTGGGGGGGGGGAATCTGAATGGGGGTGTAAGGGGGGAAGCTGAGAGAGGGTGGGATGAGGGGGAAGCATCTGAGATGGGGGAGGGAGGATACTGACATGGAGGGCTTTGACAACATAAATGGACTTGAAGGGGAATTGTTTGTCATGTGCATACAAACTCTGCAAAATGGACTTCTTAGCATTCCCAAACTGGATATACAGTGACAGACCTCATGGGCGGGGTGGTAAAAATGTTCGTTGAAGGTATGGAGGAAAATGGCACTGGAGGTGTGAGAGGAGGCTGGATGAACAAAGCGCAAAGCACGGCAATTGGTTCATTTCCGTCCGTTTGATAAGTTTATGATCGAGGAACAACTTGTGTAAATTCAATGTTATACTTTCAACACGAATCGGAACATGAACAGGAAGACAAGTCTGCCGTTTAACATACTTCGTCTCTAAATTTGTCCAATCGCACACTTGCAGAGAGGAGCGAGATGATAATTTTAACTCTGTCTTGCTGTCTGACAGTCAAACAAGATTGAAACTCATTCCAAACAGGAAACTTACTGTTTTTAAGGATGTTAGAAAGCACACAAACAACAAGCACAAAAAAACTAATGTAACGTGTTAGATAAGGTGGTGGGTCAGAGACTGGGTAAAATGGCGGTAAAGCCGGAATTAAATTAATTTGATTTTTACAATTTTTAATGCATTTCAATGTAATTATATACTTGAAGACTGTGGAACACAAATCGCTTGTCACAATACTACCAAGAACCTCCAGTTTTGTAGTACTCTACATTTCATATAAAGTTTCAAAGGAGTGGATGGTGTTCATAACTGCTTCTGGACTACTTCAACAGCACTAAACTTCTGGATTTTTAAAAACGATTGTTAAAATCACTGTTTTATAAAAAAAAGTTTAAGCAACACCGCGTGGGGTATCGTGTTCTATAAACGCTGTAGTATTTTTAGCAGCGCCTCGCGTAGCGAACGCTGATCATAGAGAGCAGCAGCGTTGTAGTTGTTCTTCTTCTTGTGAAGACAAAACCTTTATATTAGGACTCGGCTCCTTTATATACACGATCCGGACCTCCTTAAATACTAAATACCTGTACACATCCTCGCATTGAGGGTGCCTTTTGAGAGCGTCCATCATGAACTTTTAAATATATTCGGACATTTGCTTTAAAGTTTCGAAAAGTTCACGTTACTATTTAAAGATTATTCCATTTAATATATTGTAATTTCGTAAATACATTATTTATTTCGTAAATACGTAAATACACGATGACGGATCTCGCTATTGGCTTAATCAAGGTACGTGACGAAATATCGGAAGTTTTTTTTTTTGTTTTTTTTTCAGCCGACAAAACCTTTAGGACGCTGCTCTTGGACACATTTGTCCTTGTTTTTTTAATGTTATCAAGGGCTTTTAAAGGAAAAAAAACGTTTTATTCAGTTTGGGTATATTGAAAAGGAGAAGGGATGGGGAATGAAGAGGTAATTGTGCATGGCAGATAGAGTTCAATTTTTCCTGTTGCTGTTGAGTTTTTTTGGCGAAGTGAAGAAGAGTTTTTGTTGTTTGTATTTTTTTGGCATGAGGAGGGGAAAAGGATTAAGCTGGGGGATCAGAAGCAACAATACCTGGGATAAAAGGAGCGAAAATGAAGCAGGTGCGGTTAAAAACGGAGGCAGAAGCAACAACTCCACTAATCAAAAACAGAAAACAGAAAAGCACCAAACACCGACCCGACTACCAGGGATGCAATTTGGACAATTCAACACACACTGTGTGGAGTGAAATGGATGAATAGCAATGAAGAACTCAGACAAGACACAAACTGGGGGGGGGGGGGAGAGGGTGGTGTATCAGTTACCTTTGAAGCAGCCCAGTCAAACCAGCCCTTGGCAGAAGTGTCAATGTTGATAAGAACAACACCCTCAACCAAGCTGGGGTAATGAAGCTGCAGAACATCACGTACACACGCCAAAATGTGTTTATGTATTACGTACATTTTGTAAACGATCTACACCCAATACTCGACCCATCTCAGATTCCCCTAACCCCTTTCCACCTGCACCTTACCCCCCTTTCAAATCTGAATCTTCAGCCTTGTGCGTTTTTTTGTTTGTTTGTTTGTTTGTTTTTTGCTACTTAGTGGGTTTGGCTACCCTTGCCCCTCTCTGCTGTTCATCCCTCGAGCTTGATCAAGTGCAATACAATTATCGACCAATCCCCCAAGGCCTCTCTGCCCAAGTCAAATTTTTCTGCCCATTTCCTCTCATTCATCCCGATATTCAACTGCCTGTGAAACACCCTTCCTTCCTGGCTTCACCCAGTGCATAGTTTTGCTCCAAACTTTTCAAGCGATAACCCACAGACACTTCACGTCACATCCCACGTCTATTTACGACCTCGTCCTTGGAGCTCACCCCATGTATGCATGCTTCTTGGCACAACGTCATGAGTACAACTTGTTGGTGTTTTTATCTCAATCAAGTGTCTACATGAAATAGAAAAAAAAAAAAATCCCTCCCGAAATTTTCACAATTTTAACACGAGACGACTCAAATACCTCGTGCTTCGTCACACGTTCGTTTGGGGTCTTCACTCTTAAAATTTCCTCGTAATTATTCTGTTACTGAAATAGACCCATTTACATCACATCTTCACCTGCCAATCCCTCTTACTGTTCAGACTTGTTATTATAATTAAATATTGACCCGTGTAGACAAAGGCCAAGCAAGCACAGCAAGCCAAGCCGTCTGGGTTCCGAGGTGATATGCTCCTTAGTTATTCGGTTAGAATTGAATGACGTCACTGACATACAGTTGGAGACATTTCCAGTAATATTATACAAATATAATTATTAGTCCAACTTGCGTGCGTCTAACGCAAACCCAATGGGGAAACAGCAGAACAGGCAAATCTCTACCTACAGCGAGATTTCTGCAATGTCAAAGACAGGTTGGCCTAAATAACCCGACGTGACTTCAGCAACAAGGCCAGAGGGAAGCATTGGTCGATCAATGCTTGAACACATTTCTGCCTGCAAGGAGTCATCAACGCGGAAAGACCAAGTCGACCATTCAAACTGGACCCCATCAATCTCAGGAATGGCATCACGTAGACCATCGATGCAAGAGGAAGTTCAAGATACAAGCTTCAGTTAGACGAGTCATGCTTCTTGTTTTGACGGACGATGGAGGCACCTCGCTTCTGGACTCAACCCCCAAACGGTGGCCTGGACAGGATGTCTCCTCCGAGACTCGGTAGTGTGGCCACAGGTGGACTGCTTGTGTAGCAAACGGTACCTGCCGATTCAAGTTTCTGCAAGAAATGGCTACGATGTGACATGGCTTTGTTTTTGTAGCACAACAGATAAAGGGTGAATTGTTAAAATACACACACAACACTCACATTTACATGAACTTAAACACACTTTAAATGTTCATCATAGTTTAAATTTAAAATAGTAGCAAATTCACAATCCTTCGCTCGTGACTCTTCCTGACTCAACTGTCATATTAAAAAAACAACTAAAAGCAACCATTTTGTACTGAATGTTCATAGATTCTCTTGATGTGGCAATCGCATCGTGTTTAATGAATTTGTTTAAAGGTAGAATCTTTTTTTTCAATTTTTTGTTCCTTTATAGACCTACACAAGAATAGTTGATTGGTAAGGTCAAAAAAAAAAAAAAACGTGTGTGTGTGTGTGTGTGTGTGTGTGTGTGTGTGTGTGTGTGTGTGTGTGTGTGTGTGTGTGTGTGTGTGTGTGTGTGTGTGTGTGTGTGTGTGTGTGTGTGTGTGTGTGTGTGTGTGTGTGTGTGTGTGTGTGTGTGTGCGTGTGTGTGTGTGTGTGTGTGTGTTTTTTGCCACTTACAGCAACATATGCCAACACGTATGCTCCGGCCCCAACTCCGACTCCAATGATGTTTTTCACCCTAGGTTGAGGCACACGTGATGGTGGTTACTTGACGAGGTTCAATCATCTATGGGGTAAAGATTTTATTTATTATTTTTTTTTTTTAAGAGGATATGAACACACAAGTGATACACAAGCTACCCGTCTGTCGACATTCGTTTGTGTACGTTAAAGATCGCATGGTGCCCTTCGTGAAGAGTGGTAGAGCTATCGCTGGAACCCTGAATAAATTAATAATTCCTGCACCCAAGCTACTTCATCAAACATCAGGCCTGACCAACCGATTCATGAAAGACTTGGGCCAAAAAACTTCCCCTGGAAAACCCCACAATAATGTGGGAATAATTGTGGCCATTGAGGTAGTAGTAGTAGTAGTAGTAGTAGTAGTAGTAGTAGTAGTAGTAGTAGTAGTAGTAGTAGTAGTAGTAGTAATGAGAGAGCAGCAAGTGTAGTAGTCAATCACAGTTGATTAATGGTCAAACCGGTGGAAATACAAGTGGAGTCATCAAACTACAATTTGAGAAGTGTCTGTTTGTGAGTCTTCTCTGTTTGGGGGGGGGGGAGGGCACCCCAGTTCTTCTTGATATAAATGTGTATCGTATTGTGCCTCCTGATCAGAGGGGGTATCACAAGTCATAATAAAATACATAAATTCTGGGGGAAAACCCACCTGTGATTCTGGGGGGAATTAACCCACGCGAAAAGGACGGGTTCTTCACTCACTGACTCCAAATCTGGCTTGGCCGTTTTTGCATGTAGAATACTCTAACCTCATCATGGCACACCAGGCCAGCAATGTTGATCCATCAAAAAAAAAACACTTCTCAACTATAGTGAGCAGACAGTTCTGTGGTTGCATTCCCATCCTTCCTGTAGCTGTGGAATTATTCCATTATGGGGAATGTTTTATGATACCAGTTATGTCACATCGTTCTCTGCAAAATGTTAATATAATTGGGCGAATATATCTATATATATATATATATATATATATATATATATATATATATATATATATATATATATATATATATATATATATATATATATATATATATATATATATTGTTGAGGATTCAGCGGTGGCAGGATTCGCACCCGACTCTTGATAGCCAAATGTTACAGAATCGGCGCCACCCTCACCACCTTGGTTGAGCTTGGTTCGGCACAATTCTCGGGTTACGCGTCTCGAACCACGATACCAAATACACCTGAACCTTGCCAGCTGGGGGAATAGACCCCGGTTACTGACTGGTTTTGTCAGAGACCGAGCGGAGTCTACCAGTCTGTAACCATTTTCGTTTCTATATCTAAATCGAGCAGATCGTACCTCGACGCGACACAAATTAATTCAAAGCGGCAACTTCATACGAATCAGCCGGATTTATTGGGGACATTGAGGAAACACGACACAAGCAAAGCATTCACAACAATGTTATAATTAATCTATAACCCATTCTTAACTAGGGAGCTATGGATTATGGGTTTCAAAGGGGACTCTAACGAGATAAGCCTTAAACGACATGCAGACAAGACACGGACAGCATGCAGACAAGACAGAGTACTTGGTGACGTTTCATGGACGAGAGGAAAGTGTCAAAAGCACGAATGTGGCTCGTGACAAGCCGATGTCCACGGATTCGAGCCCTAAGCTCGAGCACGCTGCGTGGCAAAATGGAGGCGTCGTCCATTTGTCGCAGACCTCACGCACACACTCTCGTGCGTTAAGACCCCACGAGGTTGACTGCACCAGAGCGAAAGATCCACATTGGTGTGCTCCAGCTGGCTTTTCACAAGGTCCAGCAGACAAGTCCAGGCCTGGCCTGTTCACCAGACAAGGCCAAATCGAGGTGCCGGGCTCCGCAGGATGGGTCCATGGGATTCCAAGACGTCGTCGAGCCGTGAGGTGAGTAGGGACAGTCAGAGGCTCTGTCACTGGACTCCGGATGAACCTGTCGATGTCCTCCTCATAAAGTCGATCCCGACCCACACAGCAGCCAGTTCCTCTTGACGCAGATTGCAGCCTAACCCTCAGGTTCAGTTCCTCCCTCAGCAGATTCGACCCTCAGGTTCAGTTCCTCCTACTGCCGATCGCACACTCGACCTCAGGCAGCTCCTCTTCCAGCCGATGGCAGACAGACCTCATTTAGTCCCTTCCTTCCCTTTCTTCCGGCTCGCTCTTTACGAAAAGCCGATCGCAAACACCCTCATGCAGTTTTTCTTACTGCCGATGGCAGACTCGACCTCAGCGCTCTCGGAGCAGATCCACACTGCCTTTCCTTCATTCGCTCGGCTCGAAGCCCACTGCTGACTCACACACAGCCAGCCCTATTCAGCCGATCACGCCACACTGGCGCTCAGTTTCATCACCGTCTTCCTGGCGCACGCTCACCTCAAAAACCGACTGCTGACTCGGTCCTCTCAGTTTTTACCACCTTTTCTTTTTGGGGCGCGCCCCTTTACGAAGCCGACAAACTCCTCCCTTCAGTTTCACTTCTCCTTCTCTAGGCCACTTCCCCTCTCAGCACGCTGGGCGGAGTCTATTGTCCGGAGAAAGGAAGGAAGAAGAAGAGCCCTTTGGTCCACCACCAATGTACCAACGATGAACAGCCTCTTACATCTCCCGGCACACATGTAGCGTCCATTTACCGAACAACCTTGCTTAACATGCATTTAATGGGGGGTCTGGGCTAATCCTATATTAAATAGCATACTAAGGGCCATTTCCGCAACAATATATATTAAGAGCTGCGGCCCATTCCAGTTACCAGTTCAAGTTCCGCGGGTCATGTCGAAATGACCACAACTGCCAACCAAGTCCACAGCGCCGAGCAAGTTCCCGGACCTGTATCACGTTACAATACTCGATGGGAGTGTGCAATTAACCGAGTGATGCGCCGATTGACGCTCGCAACCTTCGTAATCTGGCCGAGCAACCGTAGATCACGAGCGCACTGAGCCGGATTGAGCCAGCTCATCTGACTATCCTGAAATCACCAAATGAGATCACCACAACAAGCAGAATCAAACCTCGAGAACAGGTACATTTATTTAACAATTAAATGGCACAGGAGAAGAATCGGTAAATAAACCTGTTTTAACCATTCCCGCCCTCGAACAAAACAAAAGTCGCAGATTTTTAACGGTTATCTTCGGGCCCGTTCATGCACTCGACAATAATACAGGAAAAGAAAAGAATGTACAGCCAGAGGTTGGAAGATGGGAGGACAGACCAGTCGAGTAGGGAAAACAAACATCTCACTGTACATGCACAACACATAACTATAGCACAAACAGTACATCACGCTTATCTAAACAATTGCTAAGAAATGACTGTTATTCCACTAAACAGTTTTATTAACCCCTAAAGATCATTCTTCAAACAATATACACTCAATGTACAAAACATTAAGAACACCTGCTCTTTCCATGAAATAGACTGATGAGGTGACTCCAGGTGAAAGCTATGATCCCTTATTGATCGCACCTGTTAAATCCACTTCAATCAGTCCAGATGAAGGGGAGGAAACAGGTTAAAGAAGGATTTCTAAGCCTTGAGATGATTGAGACATGGATTGTGTATGTGTGCCATTCAGAGGGTGAAAGGGCAAGCCAAAATATATTTGAGCGTCTTTGAACAGGATATGGAAGTAGGTGCCAGGCGCACCTGTTTGAGTGCGTCAAGAACTGAAACACTGCTGGGTTTGTCATGCTCAACAGTTTCCCGTGTGTATCAAGAATGGTCCACCGCCCGAAGGACATCCAGCCAACGGCAGGCCAGTGGTTGGGCATCTGGGGTTGGGATCTCAATCAAATTGGGAATCTGGGTGATGAGACGGACCAAGCTATTCAGAGTAGAGATCCACTACCAGCCAATTTGACAACTGTGGGAAGCATTGGAGTCATCATGGGCAAACAAATCTGGAACGCTTTCGACACCCTGTAGAGTCCGTGCCCTGACGAATTGAGGCTGTTCTGAGGGCAAAAGGGGGTGAAACTCAATATTAGGAAGGTGTTCCTAATGATTTGCACACCAAGTGTGTGGATATACTGTAATATAGCCTTCAGAAAGTATTCACACCCCTCAACATTTTCACATTTTGTTGTGTTAAAGCCTGAATTTAAAATGGATTAAATTTAAATTTTTTGTCACCGATTAACACAAAATACCCCATAATGAGTGAAAACAATTTTTTTTAGAAATTTTTACAAATCAATAAATAATAAAGTACAGAAATATCTAATTTACATGAGGATTCAGCCCCCTATGTAGAAGCGCCTTTGGCAGTGATTACAGCTTCGAGTCTTCTTGGATATGTCTGTCTCAGCTTTTCACACCTGGATTTGGGGATTTTCTCCCATTCTTCCCGTGAAGATTTGCTCAAGCTCTGTCATGTTGGATGGGGAGCGTCGGTGAACAGCAATCTTCAAGTCTTTCCACAGATTCTCAATGGGATTCAAGCCTGGGTTTTGGCTGGGCCACTCAAGGACTTTCACGTTCTTTTTCTGTAGCAATTCCAGTGTTGCTTTAGCTGTGTGCTTCGGGTCGTTGTCCTGTTGAACGTAAATCTTCACCACCATCTCAGGTCTTTTGCACTCTGAAGCAGGTTCTCCTCAAGGATTTGCCTGTATTTGGCTCCATTCATTGTTCCCTTGATCCTTACAAGTCTCCCTGTCCCTGCCACTGAAAATCATCCCCAAAACATGATGCTGCTACCACCATGCTTCATGGTAGGGATGCAATTACATGGGCAATGAGCTGTGTTTTCCTCATGCTCTCAGAGTCTTCCACGTGCCTTTTTTGTAAACTCAAGGTGTGTGTCCATGTGCCTTTTTCTCAGGTGTGGCTTCCGTCTGGCCACTCTTCCCTAAAGCCTAGATTTGTGAAGTGCTGCAGAGACTGGTGCCCTTCCAGCTGGTTCTCCCATCTCAGCCAAGGAACTCTATAATTCTGTCAGAGTGGTCATTGAGTTCTTAGTCATCTCCCTGATCAAGGTCCTTCTTGCCCAGTTGCTCAGTTTGGTCAGACGGTCAGCTCTAGGAATAGTCTGGGTAGTTCCATATTCTTTACATTTCCTCATGATGGAGCTCACTGTGCTCTTGGGAACTTTCAATACTGTAGAAATTGTTTTGTACCCTTCCCCTGATCTATGCCTCCTCACAATTCTATTCACATTTTCGGACAGTTCCTTGGACTTCTACGGTGGAGTTTCTGCTCCAACATGCACCATCAACTGTGGGACCTGGTATAGAAAGGTGTGTTTCTTTCTAAATCATGTCTAATCGATTCAATTGGCCACGGGTGGACTGCAATCAAGTTGTGGATACATCACAAGGATGATCAAAGGATATTGGAAGCACCTGAGCTCAATTTAGAGTGTCATAGCAAAGGTGTTGAATATTTATTGACACAAGACATTTTCAGCTTTCCATTTTTAATAAACTTGCAATTTTTTTTTACGAAAAAACATGTTTTGGCTTTGTTATTTATAGGGTTGTTTGTGTAGATCAGTGACAAAAAATGTTTTTTAAAATTTAATCCATTTTAAATTCAGGCTGCAGCAACAAAATGTGATAAAGTCAAGGGGTGTGAAAACTTTCTGAAGGCACTGGATGTATATATAAAATTGCGTGCGCAGCCCATGGGTCACCAAGATAGCTCAGATGGCAGAGCACTGGTATAGTTCACCAGAGGACCTGGGTTTGATTCCTGGTCTGGGTGTGTAGTGTATGTGTATGTATGTATGTATGTATGTATGTATGTATGTATGTATGTATATATATATATATATATATATATATATATATATATATATATATATATATATATATATATATATATATATATATATATATATATATATATATATATATATATATATATATATATATATATATATATATATATATATACACACAAACATACATAGATAGATAGCGAGGAGTACGATATAGTTGCAGTGAGTGAGACATGGTTAAAGGAGGAGAGTAATTGGAGGACAGGATTAGAAGGCGACAAGGTGGATCGGTGTGATAGGAAGGAGAGAATAGGAGGAGGAGTAGCAATCTGGGTAAAGGACAGCATTGCATCAAGAGAAAGGGGTGACATTAAGGAAGGAATCAATGTTGAGGATTCTGTATGGGTCGACATTAGAGATTTTAAAAACAGTAAGATACCTGGAGGATGCTTTTATAGGACTCTGGGTGTGAAGGAAGAGGAGGAAGGAGGAGTACATGAAGAGTACATGAAGAATTCAAAAGGGCATGTAGTAAGGGAAGAGTGATGATTATGGGGGATTTTTAACTTGCCAGGGATAGATTGGGTCCAGGAACAGGGAAAGGGAAGAGTAGATGAGGATTTTCCAGTTTTATTCAAAGATTGTTTTTTAACCCAGTTTGTAGATAAGTCCATGAGGGGAGTGCAGTGTTAGACCTCCTTTTAAGTAACAATCCCAATATGGTGGAGGAGGTGGAGGTAGAGGAGCATTTAGGATCAAGAGACCATAACATGGTGTGTGCAAAGACTTTGTTCAGGGTTAGAGTTCAGGATAGTAAAGGAAGGCTATTAGATTTCAGGAAGGCAAACTTTGAGGGTATGAGGAGAGAGTTGGGAGACCCGAACAACAGGACAATCAGCATCAGAGAAATGGGAAACCTCAAGGACCAAATGTGTAAAGTGCAGAGTAAGTACATTCGAATGAGGTGTAAAACTAGAAGCAGAAAGAGACCAGGGTGGTTGAGCAGTGAGATAAGGAATGCTACAAAGGAGAATCAGAAGGGATTTATTTTGTTTAAAATAACAGGACTGGAGTTAGATTTATATCTTTATCGGAGTAAACAGAGGAAAGTTAAGAAAATAACTCAGCAAGCCAAAAGAGAGCATGAGAATGATGTGGCTCAGAATATTAAACATAATAACAAGGCTTTCTTTAAGTATATCAGGGGAAAAAAATGAGGAATAGCACCGGGAGAGTGGTTGGTGATGAAGGTGAGATGGCAGGCTTATTAAACAGGTATTTTGCTTCAACTTCCACACAAGAACAGTCAGGAGAATACCAATAGCAGAGAGTATCTATCGAGGAGGTGAGGAAGGGCTTTCACAGAAGATCCAGGTTGGAGTGGAGGAAGTAAATTAATAGCTTGGCAATCTAAGAGTAGATAAGGCTTCGGGTCCAGATAATATGCACCTGAGAGTGATGAGGGAGGTGGCTGAGCAGGTAAGCGAGATGTTAACGGATATTTCCAATAGCTCACTGGAGTCAGGACAAGTACCGGAGGATTGGAGAGGAGAAATGAAACACCATTATTTAATAAAGGATCCAGAGAAGAATTGAGAAACTATAGACCTGTTTGACCAATTGTGGGGAAGGTGTTGGAGACATTAATTAGGGATCAGATGAGGAACCATTTAAATGAATACAAACTAATTAAATATCGTCAGCATGGGTTTACCAAAGGTAGTTCCTGTTTAACAAATCTTTTAGAGTTCCGTGAAGCAGTGTCTGATTGGGTGGATGAGGGAAAGGCAGTGGTATATATAGTATATCTACACTTCAAGAAGGCATTTGATAAGGTATCACATCAGAGGATGTCAGCCAAAGTGAGGGCTTGAGGAGTGGCTGGTCAGGTAGCTAATTGGATTGCAATCTGGTTTCGTGATAGGAAGCAAAGAGTGGCTGTGAGTGGGAGGATGTCTTGCTGGGAGGAGGTAAGTAGCGAGGTACCTCAGGGATCAGTACTCTAGCCATTGCTATTCATTATTTACATCAATGATTTGGATAGTGGGGTGAAGAGTAAGCTTTCTAAATTTACAGATGACACAAAGCTTGGAGGTGAGGTGGATAGCAGAGGAGGTGGGGGGGGGGGTGGTGATCAGATTCAGGAAAGTATTGATACTTGCATAGATTGTGTAGAAGATTGGCAGATGGAATTTAACCTGAGCAAGTGTAAGGTGTTGGGGATGGGAAAGAACAATGAAAACAGAGATTACAGGATGTAAGGGGTAATGTTGGAGCGTGTCACACAGGAGAAGGATCTGGGGGTGGTAATAGATACGGGAGGTCAGCAGGCAGCACAGTGCCAGGCAGCTATAGGTAAAGCAAATAGGGCTTTCGGTTGTATTCGGAGAGGGATCATTCATAAATCAAAAGAGGAGGCGGTTACTCAGAGATATGATAGAGCTGTTTAAGATAATGAAAGGTAGAGATAAAATAAGTACAAATGAAATATTCAACAGAGTAAACAGTGATAGAACTAGGGGCCATAGCCTGAGAGTAAAGAAGGGGAGAGTTAAGATGGTAGGAGTGCAGGAGACTTTCACTCAGAGAGTAGTTAATGCATGGAATGGCCTCCCTGGAAAGGTAGTGGCAGCAAAAACAGTAGATAAGTTTTAATTTTAATTCCATAGGTACCTGGAAGTTATGGAGATAGAGGGGTATGGGGATGTTGACAGGACTTTTAGGTAGTTTGAGCATTGATGGCTGATTGTGTGCGTGTGTACGGAGTGCTGTTGGTGGGGGTCTCGTTAAGGGGTGTGTGTGGTTGATGTGTGATTTTAACCCAAGCCCATGCCCCCTCCCCTGAGAAATATATATATATATAATTTTTAAAAAATAAAAATAAAAAACAAACACTTTCTTTAAAATACAAATAAAAAACATTTTGCATTTTCTTCTTTTGATATAGTGTTGATAAATTAGTGTGGTGTTGATGTGGCACAGACATGATGGGCTGAATGGCCTCCACCTGTGTCTGATCATATATATATATATATATATATATATATATATATATATATATATATATATATATATATATATATATATATATATATATATATATATATATATATATTGTTACTTCTTTCACAACCCACTCTTCATTCCTCAATCCAATTGCTTTGCTTTATTGTCTGAACTATTTTTGGCCTCTCCTGGTTTTGCAGACTTAAGTAAATGGCACCAAAAGGAAATGATATCAGAAGATAATCATCTGATGATTAATATTTGCTTTGGCGAGATGGTAACTTGCTGTGACCACCAGTTTCGAGCTCCAGCTGCATGTCCCACAACATCACGATTTGGACATACATCACCGCTCCTTCGTCGTTGCTGAATTGAAATCCTGAAGCATATCCATCAGGTACCACCACAAGTGAACCGTCACAGTGGATACAACGGTGGTAAAAGCAAAGTTCCACCGCCATCTCACTCGGCCCTAAATGCGATGTACAAGCAACGCCACCCACACCCCGTTTGCAAGTTGCAAGAAAAAAAAATCCGTTTAATAAATACTTTTAAATATTTAAAAATTCTCGTTCGAACAAGAAGTGGAACCATTTGAAGTGAACCGTATTATGAAAGCCTTTTCTTTTCTCGATTCACATGAACAGTCATAACCTTTCAAACCTCTTCCTTCAGTTCCTCATATGGTGAGTTGTATTTCAAACTAGCTGAAGTACCCGGCATTGCCCGGGGAAATCCAATGAAAGACTCTAATAATTAAATGTGTGTTGTTGACAACAAATCATGACAACCTCAACATACGATCTTCACAATACATATTACTCAATCACTCTCGGGGGGGAAAAACCCAGGCAGTGTATAAGCATAAGACTCGATCGAGACCGAAAGGGAAATTATCTGGTTTTATCTTGGGTTAATTTTTTTTCTCCAAATAATGCCATTGACCTTCCTCTGGATGAAAGGGGAGGCCGTGCAAACTTTGGTCACACAGGTTCCTGCAGGGTCTGAATGCATCAACAAACAAACAAACTTTCTTCTTTATATATTAGATCGAGTATCCACCTTGTGTTGTGGGTGGGTCGAGTTTGCACATTACTTACTGGGAAAAAAAAAGTATAGTCTATGTTTTGCAAGAAGACTGTAGATGTTTGTGCGTTGTGTGCTTAAAAGGAATTCTAGATGGTCGAAAGGGTACGTTCCAAGAGTAGTTCGTGTCGAAGGAGTTGAAAGGGTCTAATCTCTCAAGCATGTAAAAACGGTCTAAAAAGTCCAAGTGATTTAAAGCTCGAAATGGTCAAGGGTCCAAGCTGTCTAACCTGCCTGAAGGGTGTCAGGGGTCGAAATGGTGTTAAGGTCTAATGCCAGGATTCCCAACCTGGGGGTAATTACCCCCAAAATGGGGTAATTTGGCTTCTCCCTGGGGGTAATGAGCGTTCCTGACAATCATACAAAAAAAATATCAATGTCATTTCCATTACCATGCATAAACCTGGAAAGGATAAACCTCCAAACACTTGACGATTCGTTCTTCACCCTCGTCTCCAGTGTTTCTGGGGACGGGACTGGTGTTTCGATCGCAGTTCTCAGAATCAGAAGCAGCTAGTTTCCTGGAAAATGATGCAATCGTCGGGTGCACACGTGACATGACGCCCCCATGGCGACCTCAGCCCCAGGGGATACCCTGGTACCAGGCGATTGAAATCCACGTTTGTGCGGGTTCTCGCAGCTACGTGATTTGACTAGATCACATTTAGAGGCCTGAAATCTCACACATAATGGGAGGAACGTTGCATCTCTGATTTACATACTTATCGGTGATTGCTGCGACAGAAATTTGGCCTTCATGAAAGTTTGGAGTAATTTTCAGGTCACTTCTGGGTTTGAATTCCAATCGACGGGTGGCTTCTATCGGCCAATCGGAGCCGCGTTTTCAAGACATGGGCCCAGGGCCGACGCGGAGCGTATGGCCCGGGATCGAGGGTGTGCACCATGACTACAAGCCAACGCCGCAGACAATGATTACAAGTTGCAGCAGTAAGACGATCCAGGAATGGCAAGTGGGGGGGGGGGGGACAAAAAAAACGTGGATATCTTGAGTTACGTTGACTTTGGATTCACAAATATTAAAGAGAAGGGGATTATTAAAACCACAATGTTTGATCTGTTTGAAGGTCTTGACTGCCGAGTCATTAAAGCTGAGTAATTGAAAATCTGAGCACACTTTAAAAGCTGAGCTGAGTAAAAGCCGAGCACACTTACAGTGCTTGTGAGTATGAAAACGAAGTCAAGAAACCGACTGGATGTTGAAGAAGAACTGCGATGTGCACTCAGTGTGCGCAGCATTCAGAAATTGGTATCATCTGTTCGGCATCGATCTTCTCATTTAACTTTTCAAACACATTGTTGGATCTATTTAGCTGGGGATTTTATCCTCTGCAATGAATATGCATATCATATAAATATGCAATGATTTGGAAAAAAAACCCCACTGATCGAAGGGGTCTGAAGGGACTTGAGGGGTTTTTAGGGGTTTAAAGAGTCTTCAAAGATATAAGGGGTCAAAAGGTTTAAAAAGTACATTCCAATAGTATGTAATTAATAGATGTGCATGGTGTCAGGGTACAACTGACGTTCAAACAGTACATACTTAACAGACATATAGTCACAAGGCTTCACAAACGGCTGCACGGACAGACAGCCTTCAGGGTCTTTGAGATCTTAAGGGTTTTTCGGGTCTTGTGAGTCTTTGGGGTGAAAAGCATCTTCAGGTTTTAAGGGCATTAGGGGTCAATGGGGTCTTTAAAGGCTGAGGTGGTGGATGAAAATTCCTTTAGGACAATCCCTGGGTCAGACTTGGTCTGCGTGCCAAATGTCTTGGTTGTCGGCCCAGCGGTATGAACATCTTTGCAAAAAACGCGAACATACAGACAGCCAGACAAATGACAAATTTTATTTTTTAGATGGATGTTTGTTTGGACCATCCTGGTCTGGATATTTCATTTGCACTCCTGATCGCGTCATTTCCTTCACATCAGATTTTTAAGATCACGGCTACACAATTTCATCAGCGAGTTTGGACACCATTGCTGTCGTAGAAAGAGCATCGTTGTCATTTATTAATACTGATAGTCGCCCGAACTAAAAAAAATCTCCGACTTCATCGGATTTGATGAGAATCACATCGGAACTTGAGAAATGCACAACAATCTTTTGTAAGCAATAGGCCGAGGGTTCCATAGCTGTGCTCCTTGTTAGCCCATCCACCATGCAGTGGGAGATGGGGGGTTTGTAAGTGAGAGTGTGTGTCCGTCTGTCTTGGCCATCACTTTTTTACTGTTTGAGCTTTTGTCATTAAATATTTCAACAAACCAACATTTTATGAGAATACTGATTAAAAAAAAAAACAATGATTGGGTCAATATATCATAGGGGAAAGTCATAGTAACTATAAATAGCCCTCATCAACTTGGCCGCAGCACACCAAGCGTGAGACCCTTGGTTGTTGTTGTTTTTTTTGCCTTGGAGAGGAGTTCCGGGAATGTGGTTGCTGGAGGAAAAGCCGATTACATCGAGGGCCTTCCCTTGAAACTGTTTATTTACTATTAAGCTTCAGTGTGTCTGTCCAGGCAATAACATTATTTACTATTTGAGCTTTTGTCATCAAATCGACATCAAACATCAGACCTTTACGATGACAAAATGTGGATAACACGAATGAATAAAATGTACAATTGTTTTTAGATCCTCGTGGAGGATCTCTAAGATTACTCACGTTGTTGTTCTTCATCTTCTTCTTGTGGACTTTTTTGTTTCACAGCCTACAGTTTTCATCGAAACTTCCTGAAACTTGGCATATATATGTAAAAATATCCCGCGCAGACAGTAACCATCTCCGATTTTGAAAATTCCTCCGAGAAAAAAAAAAGTCGACGTCATAATATCGCCGCAAATGGAAATCGCCAATACCATTATCTCCGAAACTAGGCAAGCTGTTTGAATTTTGTTTGCGGGAATCGAGCCAGGCATTAGCACAGATAATTTATCGCAAACCTGATACATCACAATGACGTCATATTCGTTTTTATGACGTCATCATTAAGAGGACGAGGATCTTAGCTCATTTGAGCTTGTTTTTTTTTTTAAGCTATTGTTTTCATCATTTAGTTTGAGTACAAAGCAGACACAGATGGGCTTTACATTTTGAGATGCTTTCTCGTTAGTTTTGATTCTCTACTCCACATTTTTACCTCCGCCACCGAAGGTGGATGGAGGTCGTATTTAACCCCTGGCTGTGTGTCTGTCTGTCTGTCCGTCCGTCTGTGAGCATGATATCACAAAGGGTTATGGACGGATTATGATAAAACTTTATGGATTAGTTGGGTAGGTGAGAAGCACAAGCTGATTAGATTTTGGTTATGGTCCGGATGCAGATCCGGACTGTCAGAGGGATACAAAACAAACAGTTCAGCCTGGCAGAGGTATGCGTACCACCGAGTGCCGTTGTGGTATACTGTGGTTATAACAAAGGCGGCACAAAAACAGGTGCTGGGATGTGTCCGTGTCTGTATTGTATTGTATTGTAAAGATACACACGTGAACACACATGCTGCACAAACAAAACTCCTACTCACCCCAAATCATGGAGGACTGTTGGAACCATTTCTGCCAGTTGCTCCATTGAAGGGTATTGATACCTGTGTGCCAATTTAAACAGGAAAAGTAAAGTTGATAAAGCAATTTTAAATCACATACTACTCACAACATATACGTTGTGCCAAACCATTCAAAATAAAAGTTGCACATTTTGAAACTATATCGATGTTCACCTTCATCGTATCTCCAATAACGGTGGGATAATGAGAATCATTTCCAAATCAAACGTGCGACTAAAGGCTCAACTGTTTTGATTGAAGCAAATTCAGTTTCATGTGAAACCATTGCCAGCTCAATGGTCAAGTGACCTGCGATGAGCATTCTGGACAAAACCAAAATGAAAACACGACGGCAGTATTGTCCTCTCTCGGCTAATGGTTCCAACAGCAGCGGAGGAACATGTGAGAACCACGAGCACCACGGTCTTCACATCCGACAGTCAGAAAGGATCATTCGAATCTGCGTCCGGACAACAATTCCTCGTTCAGATTCATCCGATGGGATGAAAAACACGTTTGGCTCTCAAACGAATACCATGCCAAGGAACGACACCACATCCACAGGTGACCAGGTACAGGTATGATTCATTTATACCCAGAGGGAGCAAAGAAAAGCGAATCTGTTCATCTCGACGTAAAACCAAAACGGCCGCATTAAGATGCGTACCACATGGTGTACATTCCGCTGATCGTTTTCCAACCGATTCCAGTCGTACGTCGTCAACGATACACAAAGGCAAAACAGAATACAATCAGATGACCAGATAGTCGTCGTCACGAAGCTGAGCCTGCAATGCGTGTTTTTTGATCCCTGTAAAGCTGCACCACTCATACCAAGGTATCAAATGCGAGGTGGACCTACCCCTCTGGGAAAGCAGGTGCCCCTGGGTATTGTCCCGGGGCATCGATGTGGTAAATGCAAAAATGCTTGATGATCTCTTGCATGTCCTCATCCGCAAACAAGGCATCAAAGCAGGTCTTATCTGGAGAGGTGAAAAATACGGATTGGAAATCCATGAAACCGATGATCTCGGCCTTCAAACAGCAATACACATTAACTGCAACTCCTTTCCACAGGGTTTTCCCAGTCTGTTGTTTAACGGACCCTCTAAAGTGTTCAACCGTTAACGCTTATCGTAATAGCCACTCGAACACTTGCTTTATCGGTCTCCGAGGTGGAGCGACGCAATCCCGAGATCACTCCAAAGGAAACAGTAAGGCACATCGCAGCTACGAGAAAGTGTGTTATGTCAACCTGAGGTCATCAGCATGGACAATCGGGTTTGAAACCAGCTAATAAAAAGGCTGTGCCGGTGTCTGACCGAGTTGATGGACACAAGCGCTCTTCCAGGATGCGGGAAGCAGTCAGCACAGACTCAAACGTATTGTACCAATGGCACCAAACAGTCCATCGCTGTGCCAGAATCACACTCCCCCTCTCCCCCGTTTCGTGCTGGACCCCTATTACGCTTACCTCACACACATCCTTGCCAGTCTTACGTGTTTTGCATGCAAAGGAGGTGAGAGGGACAAAACAAAGAGTCCCTTTTAATCGGCCGTACTTACGATTCAGACCAATGTCATGGTAGGTGACAATGGCGGGCCGGTTTCCCTTATCAACCCCGTGCACCGTCACATGCAAGTTTCCGTAAGCTGTATCGATGTCGTGTTCCTGTGACAGATTCAAGATTAAAATCCAAAATCGGGGGAGGGGAGGGGGGGTGAAATTAAGGAAATATCGACAAACAGTTGGGAAAAACAGATTTCGTAATATCAGGGGGGGGGGGAGTAGCGGAGAGTTGATATTTCATACGATTCAAAATCATCACGTGTTGTTGGGAAATGTGAACTTGGTTAAACATACAGGTCTGAAATCCGTGACGACACTTACTTTGATAGTCACCGTGTCCAGACTTTTGCTTTGATCGACATTGTCCTTTATCAAGGGCTAGGGGGTAAACAAACAGCAACAAGGCAAACATCATTGTGATCGTCCAAGATCCCTTTCACTGACCGAGAGCAGTGATAAATTTGCACTTACTGTGCGAAGTCCAAAAACACTGAATGCAGCAATTGTGCGAAGTGTAACTGTTGGACTAAAAGTTATCGTGTGTGCCACAATTGCGTCATCGGTCACCGAGAGCACACCAACGGACGTCCCAAAAGCGCCCCTTGGAGGAAACCTCCGCACAACTTATTTCAGCCTCAACAACGCACTCCTTGCCTTTGTGTGACAGCAAAAGTGCTCATCATATTTCAGATCTAGCAAAATGAGCAGATCTAGCAAAAGTGCATTCGACTGCAATCCGATGAGCGATCGGTTATGCTGGTTGCATCATCATGTCAATGGCGCAACATTGACAAATGCATTGCATTGTTGACTTGGCACTTGTTGAAGTCGCAGGGTTTTCAAATCAATACTGGAGCGAAGTGGATGGCATGCCATCACAAATCCCCACACTTCCCACCTAAAGAAAAGTTGAAAGGTGGCAAAAAGTTCCATCAGGATTGTCCCAATTTCAAATTTGAGTTTAAAATTTTTTTTTCCCCCCCCGTTTTGACCTCCATGACCCTAAGTCTTCACCCCCTGGGGTATGAACCGGGAATTGTTAAATATTTCATGCATCCCCCAATCTTGATTGCAAATGCAAAGCATCATTTAATTATTTTTTTTTGAAATGAAGCTACACTTTAAGGGTGTCACAGTCATTGAGACCACTTATGGGCGGGCTGGTTAGCTTCGAGGTAAGCAGATTGATCTCTGAGCTGTCTAGCCTGTGTTTGAATCCCAATGCGTGCGAGACCCATCTGCCAGCAATGGTTGCTTGTAAACGTTAAAGATCCCCCCCAGTGTCTTTTGTGAAGATGGCAAGCTACCGACGACACCTCGGCTAAATTACAACATCAGGCCAGAGATCTCATGGTCTTATCCTACATTTTTATTGGCTTTGCACCCATTGCTACATTGTCTTCTCTCCCATTTGTCCCTCCCCAGCAATCCGCACGACAGGTCAATCAACGAAGTACAACATATTCTTTCAGCTGCATTTCTTGTCATCCTTTTTTTTTTTTAATTAATTCAGAGCTGCCAAACCCTCTTATATTCATCCAATCATGTTTGTTCCTCAGATGCTTCAAAGTGGTCCCCCCCCCCAATGCATCCCATGCAACGATTTTGATACAACTTATACATTGCTCAATTATTGAAGACGAACGATGCCACATGATTGTGACTACCTTCCTCGAAGGAAAACATCAGCCACAGGACTAAATTAAAATAGCTTCGGTGGCAGAGGTAATAAATAAATCACTTCATTGTGTGAACGCTTAGTGCCAATGGCACGTGTAACTCCCCGAGTATATGAAACATTATCGGCTACACAATAGGTTCAGCTTTCAAACACTCACCGGTGCAGAATCCTTTCTGACCAGAGGGACAGCTTCAGTGAGCTGGACCTCTTGAAGAGTGTCTGCCATTATCACTGGACCCTAAATATCACCTGCACAGGTAAGGTATAAACAGAGAATGGACAGGTTCATGTTATTACAAACAAACTCAAAAAATAAGCAAAAAATTATGAAATCAAGAGATCAGACATAATCGCTTATTTAATGGAAATAAACAAATTTTTTTTAATTTAAAAAAAAAAAAAGATACCTGTCTACATCAGGTGACAATGACCATATTAAGTTAAAACACAAGTATAGTGTGAAAGTCTCTTCTCCCCACCTCTTTTTATGACCACAAGTAGAGAACATGATACAACTGTTTTGAAGGATGTTATAATGGACACATACAACCGGCACTAATTACTAATGTAACGTGTTAGATAGGGCGCTCGAAAGGACCGTCGACGGCGGTAAAACCCAGAATAAAATTTATTTTCAAGACCTTTACAAACTTTATTTTATTTAAATTTAATTACACACTCGGAACACAAATCACCTCGTTTGCACTCCCAAAACCCCTTCCTTTTTGCAGTACGGTACTTGGGCATGTTAAATAAGGCGGCGTACAAGACTGCTTCAATCAGTGTGAAACTTCTGGGATTCCATAAATGATCTTTAGTTGCATTATTTTATTGAAATTGAAGTCTTGTACACAATACGGTACTTGTACTTGAACACTGCGTGGGAAACATTTACATTGTTTTTGTAAGAAGCGTTTTGATTGCAGTATTTTTTTCAACCGGCACCTGCATGATTGGATGGACTTATTACTGCAACATTACACAACGGACAGAACATGCTGTGGGATATTTGGTGGTTGTCTTTTTTTAAAAAAATAGCATGTTATTGAGAAGAAGAAAGAATAGATTACGAGTGAAGGTGTAAAGAACGAGGTGGTGGAAGAGGATCTGGATGGGGTTGAGGATGTGAGAATGGGAGAAGAGAGTTGGGGGGGGGAGGGAGCATGGGGGACAAAAACATGGCGTGGGAAATTAATTGGAAAGAGTCAAGTGAAGTTACAGAGTAGTGGGCTGAAATGAGATAGGGGATGTTATGAGCAGAACTTCATCAGCGTGACGGGATTGTGCAATTGCCTTCGAACGGTCTCGTCTGGGTTTGATTCACGACCCGACTATAAACCGTCCGATCAGTGCATCACAGAAAGGGTGTACATCACAAAGTACTCCGTCCCCTCGAATGGATGTTAAAGCTGGGTGTTCTGTCTGTGAGCATTAACTGATGGACGTTATAGAAGCCACGGTGTCCTTCACAAAGTATACACGAGTTATCACCAGCGTTCTGAACAAACCACCTGGACAAAGTAAACCAAGCGGTGCAAGCAAATCAGATGGCACAAGCTACATATGCTAAGAAACTGCTTTGGCAACACCAATGCTTTGTAAAGAGTAGAGTATGATACTCATCATCGTGTCGTAGTACTCTCGCCATGCCATTCCAAAGTTCAAATCTTGTGACGTTGTCAGTCTTTGTCTTCGTATTTGTTCAACCTCATTCGCGGACCGTTAATTTTCATAATTTACATCAACAATTGGGATCGTGGGGTTTAAGAGTTGGATTTCCAATTTTGTTGATGACACAAAGCTTGCAGTGAAGGTAGCTATCGGAGGGGATGGTGATGAGATTCATGAAAAGTATTGATACTTGTATAGACTGAGCAAAAGACAAGCAGATGGAATTTAACCTGAGCAAGTGGAAGGTGTTGGGGATGGGAAAGAATAATGAAAATAGAGATTACAGGATGTAAGGGGTAATTTTGGAGTGTGTCCCACAGGAGAAGGATCTGGGGGTGGTAATCGATACTGGAGGTAAACCAGGCGGCACAGTGCCAGGCAGCTATAGGTAAAGATAATGGGTTTGGGGTATTATTCACAGGGGGATCATTTATAAATCAAAAGCAGAAGTGTTAACACTGTACAGGAATATATTGAAGACTCATCCAGAATATTGTGAACAGTTATGGTCACCACATCTGAGGAAGGACGTATCGGGTTCAGCGAGGCGCGACTAGATTAATTTGAGGACGAGCTATACTCACCTATAAAGAACAGTTGAAGGAGACAGACCTTTATATATGAGAAGGGAGGTGATTATGAGAGGAGATGATTGAGACGTTTAAGATAGTGTAGGGCATCAACAGAATAAGTGCAGAAGTTTTTTTTCTGCATATGTCACCGTAAGTGGATTTGACAGTGAGATGGTAATCAGGCAGGGGTAATTTGACTTCCACTCAGAGGGCGGTTTATCCATCCAATGGTCTCTCTGGGAAGGTAGCGGCAGCAGAAACAAGAGATCAATTTAAATTGGAATTAGATTGATACCGAGAAACATGGCAGATTGCCGACCACATGGATATTGGCAACATTGCGCAGGCTTGATGGGGGGAGGGGGGGTTAACAGTGTCAAAGCCTGCAGGGGAGCGAGAACATAGAGAACAAAAGGAAGAGTAGAAAGAGGGGGGGGGACACCAACACCAGGGTTGAGGGACAAAATAGAGGGAGACTTGAACAAATAAAGGATGTGGGGGGAAATGAGAAGTGGGGCAGGATGCATTTGATGGGCAAGAGAGATACACAAGCAAACTCTCAATCACCGAAATGGAAGGAAGAACTAGAAAACCGGAAAGAGTTCGGCTTGGAGTGGGTTAACGGAGGTAGAAAAGATCATGGTTGCGAATGGGGGATGACCGGGGATGGTGGTGAATAGAAGTCTTCAAGTCATAGAGGCAAGAATGAGATTGAAGAGCCGTTAAGGAAGATGGTTACATAGGTGAGAACAAAAAGAGAGAGAGAGAAAAAAAAAAGAGGGACGAATGAGTGGAGATGAGCAAAGATTTTGGATATTGGGATTTTCACCAGAAGGTGGTTATTGGCAGACTGCGGGAGAGCGGTACTCCATCAAGCTGCGGATGAACGCCTTGTAGGTGGATAGGAGTTCAGGTGTGCCAAGGAAGGACTTTGTATGACAGAGGATGCCCAGGCTGAGACCGGCTTTGGAGGATAACGGAGATATGTGGTTTGCACAAGAGAGAGAGATCATGGATCATGGATGATAGTGAGACCCCAAAAGCTTGAGTGACTGAACTTCTTGAAGAGGATTAAGAAATTTAGATGGGAGGGTTCACCCGACGGTCCTTTCAGAGAGACGGAGTGAGAGTGTGAGACTTGTCCAGGAAGTTTCTCCAACGATCCTAATGGACCAGCATGGTGCGTCTGTACATGTCATCTTACCAGAGAAACAATGACAGGTGTACTCTCTTACAGATCTAATAACACACAACAAACCAAGTACTGGTAAGCATAATAAAGAGACGGTGTTGATAAAACAGATTCCGCTCTCATCTGCAAGGGGCATAAAGGACAACCATATGGGCGGAGTGGCAGAGTTCAAAATTAGTGAGTGAATCTATGGGAGGGACTCTGACAGCAACATGCCCATACCCCCCAAAAAATGATGCAACTAGCAGATGAGGTGTTCCAGAGATCACAAATAAATTGCAATCGAATTTCGTGTAATGAAATACTCATCGTGCAATTACGCTGGAATTCTCGACCGCAAGTGGCAGAAAGTTGACATTTGTTCAGGTCCCGGAGATGACTCGCCTCCTCTTCCTGAGACAACGGTTGAAGGATCTTTAAAGTCCATCAAAGACCAGTGTTAACAGACAGGTCCTCTGGCTTCGACATCCTTCCGATGGAAGGCCTCGCCCAGCATGTGAAACACCAAGGTGGCAGTTTATAGCCGGGTCAGGATTCAAACCCAGGCGACACAGATAAGAGGTAAACGCGCGCGTACCTCGAAGCTGTCCTGCAAGTCTTACGACGTCATGGCAATCAATGAATATTGAATCTTTCTGGGTGTTTAGCCAATGGATCATCTTCTTGTTCCTTACGATGACAAACCACTTAACCGCACATTTACCTTCAAACCAAGACCAATCATGGTGCGGCTTCCAACCCCACTTCCAAGCCCTCCCCAAAGTTCACGCCAGGTTTTTCACCAGGCCTGTCTTTGTACAAAACTTAACTTTCAGGCTTTCTCTGCTTTGAGTTTCCATTCAACTCTGCCAAGGACACGCCACTCGCAAGCAAACCATCAATCTCCTGCCATTGCATACCTCCCTCAGCAGCCTCAAGCCTTCGTTGCAGAGATAACACCCATGCGGTGGTTCAGAAAAGCCAACAAATGTCGTCCTACAATCCGAATTGACGGCCAGTTATCTTTTGCAGGACGATTCACATTGAAACATTTTCCAAACACACCATCAAACGGTGTAAGAAACAATTTAGTCTCTGGTCCCACTCTTTATCCACTTTGTACGGTTACCTGAGAGACGTCTGGATGTCAATGACAAGTGTTTGTACGAGTGCAGCTGAGCGATGTAATCATTCAAACCATCCGGAGGAATTACGCTGCACAATGTCAAAGTCAAACGACGATGCCAACCAACGGCGTTTCACGTGACACTCAAAAAAATGTCACAAAGTAAATAGATTTGAGGCTTTCATCGGTAACCTTCAAACGCCGCGACACCGATTGTGACGGCTGGGTTAGAAGTTTTCGGACACGTCCCGCATTTGCATGTGCTGTTGACAAACTACACAACGGCTGAGCAGTGGGAATTTGGGATACCGGTATCGATGAAAGCTCTGTCGGCGAACAAGATAAACAATCCTCTGTTGCTCTGACGATGGGCTCATGCTCGAAACGTCAGCCGCACTTCGTTTTCCATGGTGGTAGACATACTGTTATCGGCTTTCAGTTGATAAAATCCGTATGTATTGCTTCACGGGCTGGCAGGATAGCCTGGAGAGGGGTTGCGCTACCAATGCTTTGTTTTCCATGTTCACGCCGGATGGGATCATCAGGTCGTACGTGAGCATTACATGCTCGTTTTCAATGATAGATTTTGGTTTGAGTTTCCATGAGTTTTGTGGAACTGGGACATTGAAATTTCTGCACATGTGCCGGTGGATTACTCGACATATCTTATTGTGCATTTGTGTGTACAGCTGTTCTGACATGAGTTTTTTTTTTTTACATCCTGATAGCAGGGGGTTCGTGCTTCCTGTTTTAAGTGATCTTGTAACCTCGCAGAACCTACACCACCTGTCCGATCGACTCAGTCCTGCCATTTTTTTTTTAAGCCAGCATGCACAGTTACCGGTAAGCTATCTAGTCCGAGTTTGATTTCCGAAACTGCTATAAACTGTCCGATTGGTGCGCTGACAGGTTACAGCTAACTTTGGATGGACGTTAACCGGGTTGTCCCATCTCCTGGCATGATTTGTTCAGTTGGCAAAGTAAGATAAAGCTTTGGGACTGGATAAACATCTGAGGGTATTGAAGGAGATGGCAAAGCAGCTAAACATGATGGTACCGGGAGACGGAGAGGGAGAGGGAGAGGGAGAGGGAGAGGGAGAGGGAGAGGGCTAATGTGTAAAGTGTGAGGAAATAGAATATGTAAAAGGTTTGTGATCAGTAAACATGTATTGCATTACAAATCGATGTGTGTGTATCTCTGTCCCGTTAGAGGTCGTACACAAACTACGCAACCTATTTGATGCCCCCTTTGCTCTCTGATGCCTGGTGTTACTTTGCATAAACCCCTCCCCGAGATAAAAAGTATGCGACTCCAATAACATACTCACTCCAAAATGGCCTTCCCTCTAACAATAACACAAAACATCTCTGAAAAGATTTATTCAGTGCACAATGATGATATCTGGTAAGGCACAAGACAACAATGAAATGTTTATAATGCAGAATATTTATTCCAAATGAAAGCCATACAGCTTAATATGTAGCACAAAATAGGGATAACGCGCAGTTCACACCGAGATGTTCTCCCTGAATGCTTCACGGTCTTGGAAAGTGTAAATGGGAGTTCCAGATTGGACACGATTGATTGACGGTGTCATGCGACTAACTGTGGCACCCCCCCCCCCACGACACTCTAGGAAACACACACACCCGAAGCATCACATCTCTCATGTACGACCCCTTATCCAATTATTTAAGTAGGGGCTTCAACCAATGCAGCTCTTAAGATTGCAGCCTTTTTGATGGAATTTTTGGGGGAAAAAAATGTCTCTTCTTGTTTGGTTTGCTCATCCCTGGCCAATAGGTATGCGCACTCACCGTTCAACTGTCCACCCTGGGCTCAAATCTCGTCCCAACTATAAACTACCACCCTGGTGTTTCACATTCAGGGATCAAGTATCAATGCATGTGCCATCCATCAGGACGACAAAGAGGTTGGACCGATCTGCCAACGTTGGCTGTCGGTGGACATTACAGATCATACGGTGTGTTGTGTGAAGAGTAGGCAAGTTATCAAAAGAACCCCGAATAAGTTACAAGTTTCTGCCTTACCCACAGTGGGCACTGAATCCACCGCATCCTCAGCCAATGATGCTCCCAGAAACCACATCCTGGATACCACAGTCGTTGTTAACAAGTGAGGAGGAACGAATTCTGCCCTTGCTTCAAAAGTTCAAGTTTATAACATATCCACCAGGTGTTCGAAATGAAGAATAGTTGTCATAATGTCATCATCTCAGAATAATCTTCACCGTTTGATTATATCGATTGGTCTCAGACGTAAAATCTAACGAGGGATTATCTATTTTTTGTAAATGTTGATGGTGATGTCCCTACCCCACACCACACTCCCCCCTTCTCCCCAATCCCTACCCCACAACACCCTCTCCCCACCCCCACATCATAGCTACCTCCTTGCCATCATAGAGAAGATGATGAAATCCATAAATGCATAGATCTCAATCAAATCCCCTTCTACAACTCTTGTTCACTCACAGACGAGTACATCTTTCATCTTGGTCACAAAGCCTGGTGTTGGCTTAGCGGCTCGGGTGGCGGCTTGGGATCTTAGGGTCCTGAGTTTGAGCCCCGTTTTTTCCGCTGAATTAATACACCAGGAGGTTGAATCAGCCCGTCATCCTTCCGAGGTCGGGAAAATGAGTACCAGTGTACTGGTAAGGGGGGCACTGCATCAGCGGCCCAGCCGCGCCCCCAACAAAATGACAGCTATCCGCAGAACTGCCTGAATCGATGATTCTAGGTCACAGCACCAGTCTTGTTTATTCAGCAACGGACAAACACATTGAAGCCCCAAATAAAATATTGGGACAGTATCAGTCAGATCCAGTTTCACTCGACATATTCAGTGTTCGACGCAGTCTCGCAACGAACCGGCTGTTATCCAGAATCCATTTTATATCTGACTTGCGAGGAACAATCGTGACGACTTCGCAACACGCTGCTGACAAAGCACCGGCTGCTTCTCACTTCCTACAACAGTTAGCAAGCTTTGATTGCGTCCATCCATGTCCGACTGGTTGATTTCCTTCATGCAAACAGGAAGCATTGCTGTTCACTGTAGTATCTTCATTTATACTCTACCCCATAAGTAGGTCCTCCTTAACATCCATAAAATGACCCGGAAGCCTGCAATAACACTTCGCACCAGTCACTTGTTATCCTCCAGAAGAGAGGTTATTTCATATCTTGTACCTAATCGGAAGGGAAACTTTTAAACCACCTGGAAGATGACCTTCGACGAGGATGTGTATGGCATGATCACCTCGCAATGTATGGTCCGGAAGTTCAGCTCGCCAATTTTCTTGGAAAGGTGCAGTCTCTGAAACTCCTCGGCTTCACCATCAGTCACCTGGAAGTTTACATGAGGACCACCCTGCTTTCGCTGACGGATCTCCAAACTGCACTCTGATCGCAGAGTTCTCCATTAATACTCCATACGACAGTCTTCTCATGACCTCTCTGGTCTTCCCACAGCACCACAGATGGAGTATGGCCTCACACAGCCGACAAAGTCTGTTGCAGCAGACTTCACACATGGTCTGATGTCCCTCTTCCTTCGATTTGAAACCTCATGTAGCACGTGTCAACGTGCATTTTGCATCTTCGAGGAACAAGTACTCACTAAAAAAAAAAAAGAAACAAGGTGTACATACTGAAGTGTTTAAAAAGAAGAGTATTCTCCATCAGGCTTGGTGTTCTCAAAAAAGACATCATCGTGCATTGTGAATTTCCATCTTGCCACAAACTCCTTGCATGACCAGCAGGCAATAAATTCACGCCAACCCCCCCAGTGCCTCGCTAACTCAACGTACATTCCTGAGAGCCTCCGCGCAGGCTCGAGAGAATCCATGGGATTAAATTTTGCGTGTGCTTCACAAACGAAATGGCACCAATTTCGTACACACCCCGAAGATGGCCCAGAACTCACCCTGAATAAAATCAGAGGTCAAAGCAATACTGACATTCGGAAACATTCATTACCAGACGCAAAACCGGACTGCACAATACAATCGACTTCACTCGTTGGTGCATGCCGTTCCGCAGACAGCGTCATTGCGGTGCCGAAGCAGTCGCACTTCAAGGATTACACCGGGTAGTATATCATTGCCTTCTCGAAAGTTAGGAAGGGCAGGAATTTGCTCTTCATGAAAGATTACGGTGGGATCTTAACGTCCACCAATTTGTGCTTACAGACGAGACACCCGGCTTAAGGTCCAATCGAGGGAAGGTACATTGTGATGCAACGTCCTACCCGCGAAACACCAGTCCTACAGTTCATTGGCTAGTCCAGAATCAAACAGACTTGACTGCTTAAACGAAAATGCACAACTTCTGCACAAACATGCCAAGGAATTTTTCAATACTAGTTTCAAAGTCCCATCAAAAATGACGGGTTGGAATTATTTTATTCGAAACATATGATGTTTCGTAACAAAAAGCGTCATTAAAGAACACGATACGTACAAATGTGACCCTATTTTTCTTTATCTTCTGCGACGTTTCGTTTCGACGGTGCAGCCTGGTGAGCATTCAAAAGTCTGAAGCCTCGGCCTAGCGTCAGGTGTGCTCATATCTTCTTTATGTATTAGACATCCTACGGATGTGCATGAACACCCGTCTTACTCTGCGTGTGTTGCATATCATGTGCAGCAAATTTCACCTCCATGTGCCCTGTATTTATTGTTAGTTTTAAACGCTTCTGTACACCGCTCTTGAGGCCCGGTTGCACGTCACCGTCGACAATTCCAATTGACGAGACGTAATTAGTCATTTATGCAAAATATTTTGAGTTGTTTTTTTTAATCCTGAAAAATAGAACGTAGTGAACACACAGTCGTGTTAAAAGATTGGCCTTTAAAACCCTACTCAAATCGTCCTCATGAAGGGGGACAGGGTTGTACTGTATCGGTAGATCACCAAGAAAAGCACAAGCAGGATAACAATAAGCACAAACAATGTAACAAAACAAATACAGGGGGTTCAGAAAGTCATTGTGAAACTTTAAAAACTTTTTTGACATTCACGTGATATAATGATTTATAAAGTTATGTTAATGAGGGTAGAAGACTTCCTTACGGATGGGCCAATCACCTGGCATTACAGACATGATGACTTGCAATACCTCATCAACACAAATACAAATGCACTGCAACAAATAAAACAGCACAAGTCCACTACAGTATAGTACAGTATATCAAATACAACAGCTATCATGTGCAGCCTATGGTTGCTGGTTGCATCAATTTCTGGAGGCACGGCTGTGCCGCTGATGCAGTGCCCTCTATTACCAGGACACTGGTACTCATTTCAACAACTTCAGAAGTCTGCCAGGCTGAGTCAACCCCACCTGGTATTAATTCAACAGCCGACAGGGGCTCGAACTCAAGACCCGAAGATCTTAAGCCAGCCACCTTAACTGTTAAGCCAACACCAGGCTTTCCAAATACAGTATAACAAAAAAAATAAACATACTGTTACGGTCACGTGGTCTTCAATGACAGACATGCCACCCAGCTGGCATGGGACGAAAAGGTCTCCACATCCGTCGGGTTAAGTTGGAGTGAATAGGCATCTACTGAATGCAATGGGATGCCGACAGGAAGAGCCGAGCATTATCTGTCGATGTCTCACACTCGAGGCGCATCAGCGCGGACCCAATTTACCCGTTTAACGGATTAATAATTGAATTGTCAAAGCGCTATGGGGCAGCGATGACCACACAAAGTTTCATCAAAACAGGGGTATTTATTACAGGGGAAATTTGGAAAAGGGAGAAAAGCTCAGCTACACTGCAGCAATCACAGGCAAGTGGACAATTCAAACAATGTGCCCCCAGAAAAACAATGGCTGAACAAATACGCCTTATTCAATTCACTGGGGCGACAACAGGGGATTGGCAAGACAAAAAAAAATACCTATTATATGCTGCACGAACCCCATGAACCCACGTGGCAAAGGTCTTCCGTCCATGTTGGCTCCCTGACCCGGTCAGCTGTTGGGGTTATGGGTAGGAGCACAGCAGTTTGGTGCGGTCCAGACCTCGCTGCACCTCAGGTGTCTCCCTCAAGGCTCTCTCGGGCTAGTCAGCAATGGTCGGCAACAGCAGCACGAACACACCAGCACAAACTGACCCTCTCCCACTGCTTTTCTTGGGTGTGAAATCCCCTTTTTAAGGTCCCTTCAAATTGTTATGGTCCTACGGTCCCCAATCAGTGTGGGTGGGGGAGGGGGCTATTGGTCCCAAGGAGAGCATCCCATTCTTTTATTCCTCTCCCATCAGGGACCCCAGTCAATTACTTATTTGCCCATTTGACCCAGCACAGTTATTGTTCTAGTGCCAATGATGGCCAGCAGACAGACAGGTAGTAAACAGGCTGGTAGTAGGACAACAGCAGATCCTCCAGGCAACAGCAGGCAGGATGGCCAGCTTCGCCCTAAGCTAATTCTACTCTTGCGATCTCTAATCCTATCTCACCAATTCCACCAACTCTATTTCCCATACATAAAGTCAGCCGACCTCCTCCCTCCTGGGTGTGAGTGCAGGTACGTGTGATAACCTTGAGCTTGGCAGGGCATGACCCTATCTGGCTCGCCGACGGAGTGGGTCCAAAGAGGGGGATACTTATTTAAAATAACAATTTGAGACTAAATGGGTCCTGGCGAAAGCAAATTGCCCCACTCCTTTTCTTTCCAATGGCCGCAACACTGAATGGCATGAAGGTGAAGCATTCCTAACCCGTCATAGTACCTACAAAAACACTCATTTTACTTTTAACCCCCTCCTCTATCGTGGTTATAACAACCCATTTTGCCTGCTGCTCGACATGCTGGGCATTTTCAATGATCCACAATTTTCAAACTCTTGCTTCAGCACAATTCACCGACGAGGCAGTGTGGCTCCAATTTGGCGTACCAGCCTTTTCTTCATAGTACCAGAACCATGGGAACCATGTTGGAGCGTTCTCCCGCACTCCTAACTATTGTGGGGCCCTCAATGGCTCCCACCCTGGAGCTGGTACCACCAGCACCCACTCTGTCCTTCCTGGCACTTTCGCCTGGGGTCCTCCTTGGGCAGCTGGGCTCCCTAATTAAATTGCCCCCCCTGGCATTTCCCGGCGACTTTTGGTCACACAGAAGACAAGCTTAGTGCTTATTCCTCACCACTCTCCTCTAACCACCGTCCCCAACATGCAACCATTCACGGCATATTTGCATTTCACTCAGTTTCCTCCCCGGCCATGTTTACTCGTAAGCATCTTCGCAGCTTCCATGTTCAAAATCATCTAAACCCCTCTAACTCACCTAACAAGCTGGAGGCACCCTCCAGGGGGGTATTATGTTCACACACCATTCTGCTAAAATTTGGGTATGCCCTCCATAGTTTCACACACACCAGCTCTTATATCATTCATTCTTCCAACCATCCAAAATCCTGCAGAAGCAAGATCAGGGAGGAGAGGGAAGATATCCTAACTATTTGTCTCTAAATTACGTCCAATTGATCCATGTTAAAATTGAGCTTTAAAATTTCAATTCCCTTTTGTCACAATTTCTCATCAATTTACAATGTCCATCATTTCCTGTATTTCTACCACCTGTCAATCTGCCTATGCTATTCCCACTGTTTGCCTTTCTACTGGGGCAACTGTGGGATCCCGATGGAGGCCCACAACCTTGGTTGCCACTTCAAATGTTCCAGTGAGTTCTCTGCAACACTCACACCAACCGTCTTGGTGCCCTCACCGTTGTGCCAATCTTCTTGGGGAACACCTTTAAAGTTTTCCCAATGCCCCCTCCCTTTTTTCATGGCTCATGGAGGACTTTCTTTTCGTATGCATGATCGAGGCTCTTGGAAGAGCTCGAAGAGCTTGCCCATTGACTCGATGTGAGCCATACACCCAATTTTCGTGGTGGCCCCACCTTTTCTGAAAAGCTTACAAGGGCCACATAGCATGCACACACATTGTGTCAGGTCAGGTATGGGAGGATGTGCCGGAGCAGCGCGTCGCTGCGTCCACTTTCTGCCGGTACTCCAGGTGCCTCCGTCTCGCCATCCCCCAGGCAGGTGCCCGGCCCATCCCCATCTCCTTGAGATGCTGAACAACCTGCTGCAACGAGGCACGTGGTCGGCCCATTGGCCTCCTCCACTCACGAGGTTCCCTTGCTGAGAGAATCTGGTGAGCAGGATCAGCGTCAGGAAAACGAGCCACATGTCCACACAGATGCAGCTGACACTCACAGACTACGCAGGAAGCAAATCTCATTTGAGACTCTCTCAGCAACCGCTCATTGGATACAAAGTCCGACCAGTGACAGCCAAGGATTATGCAAAGAGAGTCGCAACCACAGGAATTAAGTCTCCATCTCAGATCCCTGGTCAGAGTCCAAGTCTCACGTCAGTAGAGCAAGACTGGAAGCACCAAGGTCTTGAAGACTCAGACTTTCGTCCTCCTGCACAGCGCCACACCCCATGATCCAGTGAATCTATAACTCCCCAGGCCAAACCCCAACGTCTATTGACCTCTGGCTCACATCCAGCAGAAATATGAATATCACTGCCAAGGTAAGTGAATCTCTCCGTGACCTCAACATCCTCACCACAAACAGGGAGAGACAAGATAGCTGCAAGCAGCCCCTGCCAAAACTCATCTGCATTCGGTGAGGACCCGAAGGGCAAGGATACGCTCAATCATTGACCTCTTTGGTGGAAAGCCTGACTGCTCTGGGAGCTGGTGCACAAGCAGATGGTGGCGAACCCCATCAAGAATTATCTGAGCAAAGACCTTGCCCGGCACTGAGAGCAGCATCAACCCTCAGTAGTTGTTGCAGTCCCAGTGATCACCCCTTCCTTTCCAGAGAGACAACAAGGCCCCTCTTCCAGTCAGTTGGGATGATGCCTGTGTTCCAGGCAGAGCAAAGAACGACATGCAATGACGTGAGTGCAACATTTCCACCACCCTTGAGAAGTTCAGCATGGATGCCACAAATCCCAGGAGCTTTACCCCATTTCAACCGGTTCACCGCAGCCTGCGTTTCCACAAATTAAGGTGGATCGCAGTTGAATGAAGGCTCAGCAACAGGGATTGTAACACCCGTGACATCCAACTCCAAAGCTGGTGGATCAGCCTGGCACAGCCGCTCAAAGTAACCGGCCCGGCGGGCCTTCACTTTGGACTCCTCTGCCAAGTGCCCACCACCCTCCACTCCAACTGCAGTACACCGAGGGATAGGCTTGGAGGAACGCAATGCGCAAATTCCCCTGTAAGCAGGACGAGAATCACTTGACCATAGGTGATGCTCCACCTTCCTCATAGATTCATCGCACATAGGCATCCTTGTCCAACATCAGCCCACTTTCAGTTTTACACCTCAACTCCCTGAACAGCTCAGCTCTGCCATCAAGCCTGATCCTGCAACTCTGTTCAATGGTATCCAGTGTCCCTTGAGACACAAAATTCTTTTTTACCCTACGGTGAGTTCCAAGACATCCACCAGCAACATCAAGGATGGTGGCCTTGAAGGCACTCCACAACTCTTCAGGATTCCCAAAAGCACCAAGACCTCCTCCCCCCCCCCCCCCAAATCGCCACTCAGCCTGATCGCAAACTCCTCAGCTACCCTCTCATCTTTGAGCTTGCCAACATCCAGCCTCGGCTGGGATGGTACCATTCTCCCAGATTTAATCTGCAACTTCAGAGTTGCTACAAGCCTGTGGTCAGTATTGAGGAACTGAGCACTCCGGTCGACCCTGCAGTTCTGGATCATCCTCCAGTGACCATCAACAAGCACATGGTCAATCTCCTTTGCCACACCGCCAACGTTGGAATACAAAGTCCAGCGATAAGCCTGTGAATGCTGAATCCATGAACCAGCCACCCAAAGTCCATGACTTCTTGCAAAGTCAAGGAACTTAGTATTGTTCAGGTTCACAGTTCTTGGCCCATGGGGACCAACACACGTCTGCTAACAATCCCTATCAGTTCCAGTTGATGCATTGAAATCCCCCAAAACTTGAAAAGTATCTCGCCTGGGGCACTGATCAATCACAGATTCGAGCATGGCATAGAATGCATCCTTCATGGTGAGATCGCTCACTTCAGTCGGAGCAGATACAGAAACCAAGGAAACAACAGCCAAGTAGTGATGAATTATTTGTCTCATAATACACTCGTTGACATGTCTTACCGCAATTATCATTGGAGTCAGCTTGTTGGACACAGCTACAGCAACTCCTTGGGCATGGTAACCATCAAAGCAACCAGACCAATAGTAGGTGTAACCACCCGTCATGATCTCACCACTATCCGGTGTCCGAACCTCAGAGGGTGCTGCAATAACAATTTTCAAACGCTTGGGCTCAGATGATAACACAGACAGGTGATCATATTCTCTTAGGAATAGGACATTCCATGGACCCACTTAAAGGTACCACCTCAGGTTAACCCAAAGAGACCGCCGTCTGGTGGACGACAACTCAATCACCCCGATACACGACCGCAATCTGACCCGGGAAGGTTACCCCATGGCTTTCCTCCCATCATCAAAGAGTGGGGGTCCCGAAGGCTTTGCCCCAATCCTGTCATCCAGTGAGCTACCTGGTGGAAGACAGTTACACAGGAGGTACTCCCACGTTGTGTTGCCTGTCTTCTTTTAATCCTCAGAGGCCTCCTAAGGACACTCCGAGGCCTTAACCTACTACTTCTAACTGTACTTGAGGTGGTTACATGCATGCATTATCTGTCATGGGGCACCCCCTGCTTGCCCATTAGATCAGAGCCAGATATGTATACTCGGTGGGGAGATACCATGGTCTTTACTCAAACCGGTCCATCTCTACTAGCTCCCAAGGTGGCGTTCCTTCTCCCTCCATCGTACACACATCAACACCACACTCACTCTCGCACACACCCACCTGCTCTCCAGCACACACACCCTACTGTCACGAGCCCCGATACAATCTCCCATTACTTGGATGTGGTCCTCCTCTTCATTCATGGGTGCATCCACTGACCAGGTTAAGATCGCCGACTCCACAAGATAGTCCATCCTCTCCTCTTCAGACACGACTGCCACAATGTCTATGTGCCTCCTTCTCGATACATTCTGTCTCTTCTGCCTAATCCCTTCAAATCTCTCTTTCCTTGAGTTTTGCATCTCTCTGTCTCAATCTCATCTTTTGGTTCCCCCTCTTGCTCCACACTAATTCCCAGTTCTTTCCTGATCTCACCCAGATTACCCACGATTCCACCAGCCACCAACTGCCACAAAGTTGGTGGTTTGGCCGGCCATCAACTGCTGCCGCTGCTGCACTGCTTTTGCCTCAGCCAAATTAGTTGACATCTCATCCTGTTTAGCCTCTAGCTTGGACTGCCTTCATTTTTTTCCACCAGATTGGCCCCATTGGCCTTTAATACAGCCTGGCCAGCCTCCATTTTTTTCTGCCAGATGAGCTCCCAGCTTTTTTATTTTAAGAAATAACATGGCAATCATGGTGAGTAATTGTTGTGTAAAGTCTGGCAGCAGTGTTGACAATGCTGGCCTTTTGCTGCTTGGCATGAGGCAACTGGGGGGGCTCTCTGGGCTACCGGGTTGGGAAGGCGAATCTACTGTGCCCTCAAACTCCATTTACATTTCCTCCGGGGCCACAGTGGTTTCAGACTAAAAATGCCCCTCCTCGCCATCAGGGAATGGAGGTTATTCTCCAAAGCTCTATTTTTATATTTTAAAAAATTATTTTAATTTGTATACAACATAAAATCCAAATGTGTTAATTTGGATTTAAGGGGGCCCATTATACCCCCCTCGAATCCCAATCACACCCCTGACACCAGTGTTATGAAAATGCAGTCATCAACGACCATAGCTTCGCCTGGCTTGTATGGGAAGGAAATGTCTCTTCATCTGTGTGGTACAAATCGGCATCTCAGGCTGTATGCTGACAGGAAGAGTCGAGTGATTAAATTGTCAATCTTCGGCACATGTGCAGACCCTTTTAAAATAAATAGACACTTCAGCAGAGGGCACCGATTCCACTGTACTTCCGAGGTTGCAGTGTTGTGTGTGCACAGTGTGAATTCTGATGAGCACGTGATGTGAGAATAGCACCAACAGACAAGGCCATAAGGAGATAGGTGACAGCATTCCGACAGACTGGTTCAGTGGCAGATGCAAAAAGGTCAGGTCGTCCGAGGTCAGTGAGAACTGCAGCACACATTGCGGTTGTCCAAGAAGATGTTGTGCGCCTCCCAAATAAATTGTGTAAACGGCAATCAAATGAAGTGCAGATTTCCGAGACTTCACTGTGTTGCATTATGAAAAAAGGACAATGGGTTACCTAAATTGTGCGCCTCCCAAATAAATTGTGTAAACGGCAATCAAATGAAGTGCAGATTTCCGAGACTTCACTGTGTTGCATTATGAAAAAAGGACAATGGGTTACCTAAATTTTCTGGGGTTACCTGAAGAACAAGGTATACCATACACAACCCAGGACCTCGCAGGAACTAAAGGACTATATTTGTAGAGAAATGCTTAACATTCAGTTGGAAACACTGGCATTAGTGATGAAGTGTGTTGTGCAACAGGCATAGTTTTGTGTGGATGCACGTGGCGGTCACTTACCGGATGTGATTTTCACAAAATAAATTGCAAACAGTCGCCAAAGTGTGTTCTTTCATTTCCATCTTATATATTCAGTACAACATACTTCTTATTTTCTACATTTCAGTTTAAAATACAGTCACGACTTTTGAAAGAACCTATGTAATTGTTAATTTAAAACACACCACAACAAGTTTAAACTTAACATTGTGGATGAGTTCCTCGACAGTGCGACGTTAAGCAAAACAATATTAAGCAAACAAGATATTACCATAGATATAATGTTATGATGAGGGGATGCATTCCCAGAGCACATTGTCGGTCACCCTAATATAACTTTAACCTCACTTAACTACATATTAGAGACAAATATTAAACGAGAACACTCGTAGAGCACATAGTCTTGCCTTGCACACTCATTCTGAACAACAATACCATCAATAACTGAACACGCTACTATTATGACCCATATACCCGTAACACCCATGCACCCAATTATGTCACATAGTTTCTTGGCATGGGTTATGCCATCATCAATTTTTTTTCTTCACTCACATCGGGTCAGAGATCAGATATATGAAGTTTCTGATTTTTCAGATAAGGATTTCAATTCAACCAATTATGGCTTGGAATTAAAATATTCTCCATGGGGAGTCCCTCCTATAGTGGAAGTTTCACAACGATCGGACAAGCGGTTGCAGAGAAAAGCATTTTTATAATATGAATAAAAAACATAAATAAAAACAATGTCACAACAAACATATAAAAAATATACATACATATGCACAATGTGACAACAAACATATAAATATACATACATATATACATTGTGACAAAAACATATACAATGTATAAATGACCGTTTTTACAGCCATTTTTCCCTGCTATGCAGGGGTTTGGCTTTTTCTTGAGGCAATGTTTTATGGCCGGATGCCCTTCCTGACGCCAACCCTGGTCACCTCTTACGACACACAGGGATATGGTACACCTATTCTAACCGGGGCTAACACCAGGACCAGTACACTGGCACTCATTTTGCCGACCTCGGAAGGATGACAGGCTGAGTCAACCCCCTGGTGTTAATTCAGCAGCCAACGGGGCTTGAACTCAGGACCCTTGGATCCCAAGCCGCCACCCTAACCACTAAGCCAACACCAGGCTACATATACAATGTATAAACAAACATATAAATATACATACATACATACAATGTATAAACAAACATATAAATATACATGCATACATCTATAGAATGTATAAACAAACATATAAATATACATACACACATCTATACAAACATATAAATATGCATACATAAATGTATACAATGAATAAACAAACATATAAATACATACGTATACATCTATACAATGAATAAACAAACATATAAATATACATACATATATACATTGTGACAAAAACATATAAATATACGTAAATATATACAATGTATAAACAAACATATAAAAATACATACATACATACATACAATGTATAAATAAACGTAAAGACATACATACATCTATACAAACATATATACATACATCTATAGAATGTATAAACAAGCATATAAATATACATACACACATCTATACAAACATATAAATATGCATACATAAATCTATACAATGAATAAACAAAGATATAAATACATACATTTACATCTATACAATGGAATAAACAAACATTTAAATATACATACATACATCTATACAATGTATAAACAAACATATAAATATACATACATCTATACAATGTATAAACAAACATATAAATATACATACATCGACACAATGTATAACTATACATACATGCATGCATCTATACAATGTATAAATATACATACATACATATATACAATGTATCAACAAACAAACATATAAATATACATACATACATACAATGTATAAACAAACAAATATACACACATACAATAGTATAAACAAACATATAAATATACATACATCTCTACAATGTATAAACAAACATATAAATATACCTTCATACATACATACAATATATAAACAAACATATAAATATACATACATCTTTCTATAATTCCAGCAATCACTGTGTGCGTGTGTGTGTGTGTGTGTGTGTGTGTGTGTGTGTGTGTGTGTGTGTGTGTGTGTGTGTGTGTGTGTGTGTGTGTGTGTGTGTGTGTGTGTGTGTGTGTGTGTGTGTGTGTGTGTGTGTGTGTGTGTGTCTGTGACCACTGTTTCTCGACAACCGCTGGTCCGATCTAATTGAAACTTGCCAGGTATATTGCTGGGGACCCGAGGATGTGCCTTTTCAAGGTTTGATATTAATCGGACAAGTGCTTCCCAAGTTATGGCCATTTATTTACCAAACCAATGAGAAGACGCGTTGTCTTCTCATTGTCAACAATGTCAACAATGAACATTGTCAACAATGAACAAATCATTGTTGCGTGGGCGTGGCCGATGGGGAAGGGAAGCTCAGCCGCGTTCGCCATTACGGATTACAACGTACGGACTTCCGGATCCATTACAGGTTACAACGTACGGACTTCCGGATAATGATGACTTCGTGTATTCTAATAATTTCTCGATTTCTTATGCGCATTTATAAACACAATGCCCCAAGTTATGATTGTTTTCATATTATCCGGTGTATAAATTTCGGTAACAGAGTGCTGGTATGTTCCGAACCAGGAAGTAATTTTTTTTTCTCTCTCTTCTCTTTTTGTTTTTCCTTGCCACGACATTGCGAAAAGGTAAAATACGTTGGCGCTAATTGAATAATTGGGTATGAAAACTAAATTGCAAATAATCGTAACTGCGAATAATATTCGAACTTCCGGGCCACGCACGTACGGGCACTCGAGAGCGAAGAAACGGCCTGCGTGGTTGTTGTTTGAATATTTTTTTATTTTATTTTTTATGGGCACGTACTAGTATATACAATGTATAAACAAACATATAAATATACATATATATTGTAGCAGGGCGGGGCGGTCGGGTGAGAAGACCACGAGGTGGGCGAAGCTATGTCGATTCCCACCAGACTCCCCGGAATTGTAGGCCGTTGCACACGGATAATTACGTGCCGCGGCGGGTCACTTAACCAATCGTGGATGTCAATAACTCAACCGCGTGACCTAGGGTCCTCCCGTCTATGGTTAATCAGGTTACCTAATTAATCACGTGGTTAAATTACCGCGGAAACACGCCCTCGGTACACCTTGTCCGAACCGGATCACTTTACCGGATTGGATGCAGCTGAGCGACACTGCCAAGGACGTACCGGCTTAAAGGAACAGATCGTTGGGAATAAAGTCCCGGCTAAGCTAGGATTCGGACCATGCCGGATAAATGGAAGAAAAGACAAAAACGAGCAGGGAACATTCCTAACAATAATAATTTATTTACAAGCAGGCGAGGAAAAATATGTGGCACAGTGAAGATTTATTGGGGTGTGTTGTGCGGAGAGAGAAAGAAGCGTGTGGTGCAACAATAAACAGGCAACTTACGAAAGGGGACACAGCAGACTTAACGCAGAAATAATAACAATCACGATAAAAATCTTCTGCAGTCTTACTTAACAGACAGGCGCCAGCACACACACAGACTCAGAAAACCCGATGAAGAGGGAGTTTTGCAACCGGGGGGGAGGGGGGTGGGGGGGTTGAGGCTATGATCTCGGTACCTGTGCACCCGATGTGCCACAAATACTTTTCGGGGGGGGATGCTCCGGAGTGCGGTACGCGAGTGCGGTGGGCGCGCTGCCTCTGGCCAAAGCCGCACGTGTGGAGACCGTGATCGTGAAGGAGGAGCTTGAGTGGAGAAGGGGCAGAGTCCAGAGGGCGAGGGTGGAGCAGTGGGCGGGATCAGGTAGGCGGGTGGGGTCGACGTGGTGTGGGCGGAGACGAGGAGGCAGAGTCAAGGAGCAGGAGGCGGGATGTGGCGGTGTCGATGAGGCGTGGGCGGAGACAAGGAGGCGGAGACGAGAAGCAGGACACCACAGACCGTCGGGGCCAGAGGGACTGCCCCAACTTTAATAGGGCCCGCAGCTCGGGGGGAGGGGCCATGCCGAACCCAAACGTCATCACCCGAATCGGGCGCTCTGATTGGCCCCGACCCCTCATGTGGCCCGCCAGCTTGGGCCGGAAACCGTCTCACTTAGTTTCCAGCAAGGCCACCGCAAACAGCGGCAATATTGTGCTCCGAACCCACAAGACCCGAACCCACAAGAACAAGAACCCGGCAAGACAATCAACCTGCAAAAACCCCGGGCGAGCGGTTAAGGGTCCCGCACGCCCGCTCGGGCGTCCGACCAGGGCCGATCAACGTGTTCGTTCCGCAAGTGCCAACGTGGCCCGCACTGTACATTCCCTGGCTCGATCGCAGCCTCGCTGGCCGCAGATGCGAGAAGATGCTCACCATGCATGGAGAATCCACCGCAGCCAGAGAGGACCGAAGGTACATCGCCATGCATAAATCCATGCACGTTTCACGAGCGGCGTATGTGTCTGCTTTCGAGCACATTCCATACAGTGCGCGGGGTTCCGTCATTACGCACGTGGCCGGCGCTCGCGTTCACACAACTCTGCCAGCATGTGCACGGGGCGAACACCAATATGTTGGGTATTGAGGTTAAACAAAGAACAAGCCGCTTCAACCGATGAACCGATCTCTTTGCCGATGACTCCACCCTCTGCCGTACCATCTGTCATCCCTCAGACCGGCAAGCAGCAGCTTCTTCGCTCACTGCAGATCTGGATAAAATCACAAACTGGTCCAACATGTCTTTCAATCCAGACAAATCTCACACTCTCACTATGTCTCTTCGAAAGGACCGTTTACAAAACCCCCCCATCCACTTTCTCAACAATCCTCTGGAAGAAGTCTTTTCTTTCAAGCTTCTGGGTCTCACTATCTGCCATGACCTTTCCTGGGAAAGTCACATTTCCAACCTTGCCTCAAAAGCCAGTCGCCGACTGGGAATCCTCCGTCGTGCAAAGTCCTTCCTCGGCCCTCTTGAGCTCCTGACCACTTACAAAGCTTTTGTCCGTAGCCTGATGGAGTACTGCTCTCCCCTCTGGGCTGGTGCTCCTGCCTCCCACCTTTCTCGACTTCACGCTGTCGAAACCAGGGCTTTTAAGATCATCGGCATCTCCCGCAATGAAGCTGAGTCTTTGGGCCTCTCACTCAATCACCGCAGGTTGGTCGGTGGTCTTTCTGTCTTCTACCGACTCCTCTCCAGCCTTGCCCCCCCTGCTCTCTCTGCGATTTGTCCCAACCACATTTCCACAGGGCGCTCAAGGTCCGCCAACAACCCCCTTCTGGTAAAACTACCAAAATCACGAATCACTGCTCATCTTCACTCTTTCATTCCTCTTTTTTCCCGCCTTTGGGATAAACTTCCTCACTCTATTCTTTCCCATTCTTCCCTCCAGGCTTTCAAAACAGCTGTTCACCACCACCTCTTATCTTCCCCCATCCAAATCCTCGATCTTTTCTACCCCCGATAATCCACCCAAGTCCACTTCCTTCAATTCTCCTGCTTTCCTTCCTGAAAGTCCCTGTAATGTCCATCTTCTCCTCGCCATGTTCCCCGTCCCATCCCCATCCCTCTCCCTTCCACAGTTCACCTGTGTCTGTTCCCCAATGTTTTGTCCCTTCCACTCCCACCCCTCTTGTCTCATGCCTCCTTGCTGTGAGTTGTGTGTTAGCTCTCATACGAGCCTCGACCAAGGTATACAAAAAAAAAAAAAAAAAAAAACCCGCACACTCGTATCCTGCCCAACATGGCATGGTCGGCTTTATTGGCCTCTGTACGTGTTTCGTGCGGCGTGGATCGTCGTGCTGTGAACACTCCAACACGCTGTGGTAAACGAGACGAGGAGCAAGTGGGGGCAGAGGGTACCGTTGATCGTCGTGCTGTGAACACTCCAACATGCTGTGGTAAACGAGACGAGGAGCAAGCGGGGGCAGAGGGTACCGTCGTGCTGTGAACACTCCAACATGCTGTGGTAAACGAGACGAGGAGCAAGCGGGGCAGAGGGTACCGTGGATCGTCGTGCTGTGAACACTCCAACATGCTGTGGTAAACGAGACGAGGGGCAAGCGGGGCAGAGGGTACCGTGGATTGTCGTGCTGTGTAAAAAACCATTCGTGCAGCCTCTTCAGAGGTATTTGTTCGCATGCCTTTTTAATGCAATCAGCAATTCTCCACAGCTTACAGCAAAGGCGCACGCAGCTGACTTACCTCAGGAATAATCAGAAAAGAAGAAGAGTGGGGATGAAATGAAAGAGAAAATGAGTTAGCAACCCCAGCTATTAGATCATCGCAACGCACTCCGTTGTTGTCCCGCTAAACAAAAGGAAGGGGACTATCTACACGTATAATAATGGAATAACTGTCTTGGGACACCGGTCTGTTGTGTGCATACGGTTCCGAGAACCGATATGTATATGTGTATATATGTATGTATATATATATATATATATATATATATATATATATATATATATATACACATATATATATATATACACACACACACACACACACACACACACACACACACACACACACACACACACACACACACACTGTGACAACAAACGTAAATACAGATACTGTACATATATACAATGTATAAACAAACATATAAATATACAGTACATATATATATATATGTGACAACAAACATGTAACAAAACATACATATATACAATGTGACAAACATGTAAATATACAATGTATAAACAAATGTAAATATACATACATATATACAATGTAAAAACAAACATATAAATATATACATATATACAATGTATAAACATACATATAAATATACATACATATATACAATGTATAAACAAACAGATAAATATACAAACATATATACAATGTATAAACATACATATAAATATACATACATATATACAATGTCTAAACAAACAAAAAATATACATACATATATACAATTTCTAGCCTGGTGTTGGCGCAGTGGTTAGGGCAGCGGCTTGGGATCCAAGAGGTCCTGAGTTCAAGCCCCGTTGAGCCACTGAATTAATACACCAGGGGGTTGACTCAGCCTGTCATCCTTTCGAGGTTGGCGAAATAAGTACCAGTATACTGGGCCGGTGTATACCCCGGTTAAAAAATAGGTGTACCATATCCCTGTGTCATAAGAGGCGACCAGGGTTGCGTCAGGAAGGGCATCCGGCGTAAAACATGTGCCAAATCACTATGCGGATCATACGGATGATCCGCTGTGGCGACCCTGAACGGGAAGAAGAAGAAGAAGAAGAAGAAGAAGAAGAAGAAGAAGAAGAAGAAGAAGAAGAAGAAGAAGAAGAAGAAGAAGAAGAAGAAGAAGAAGAAGAAGAAGAAGAAGAAGAAGAAGAAGAAGAAGAAGAAGAAGAAGAAGAAGAAGAAGAAGAAGAAGAAGAAGAAGAAGAAGAAGAAGAAGAAGAAGAAGAAGAAGAAGAAGAAGAAGAAGAAGAAGAAGAAGAAGAAGAAGAAGAAGAAGAAGAAGAAGAAGAAGAAGAAGAAGAAGAAGAAGAAGAAGAAGAAGAAGAAGAAGAAGAAGAAGAAGAAGAAGAAGAAGAAGAAGAAGAAGAAGAAGAAGAAGAAGAAGAAGAAGAAGAAGAAGAAGAAGAAGAAGAAGAAGAAGAAGAAGAAGAAGAAGAAGAAGAAGAAGAAGAAGAAGAAGAAGAAGAAGAAGAAGAAGAAGAAGAAGAAGAAGAAGAAGAAGAAGAAGAAGAAGAAGAAGAAGAAGAAGAAGAAGAAGAAGAAGAAGAAGAAGAAGAAGAAGAAGAAGAAGAAGAAGAAGAAGAAGAAGAAGAAGAAGAAGAAGAAGAAGAAGAAGAAGAAGAAGAAGAAGAAGAAGAAGAAGAAGAAGAAGAAGAAGAAGAAGAAGAAGAAGAAGAAGAAGAAGAAGAAGAAGAAGAAGAAGAAGAAGAAGAAGAAGAAGAAGAAGAAGAAGAAGAAGAAGAAGAAGAAGAAGAAGAAGAAGAAGAAGAAGAAGAAGAAGAAGAAGAAGAAGAAGAAGAAGAAGAAGAAGAAGAAGAAGAAGAAGAAGAAGAAGAAGAAGAAGAAGAAGAAGAAGAAGAAGAAGAAGAAGAAGAAGAAGAAGAAGAAGAAGAAGAAGAAGAAGAAGAAGAAGAAGAAGAAGAAGAAGAAGAAGAAGAAGAAGAAGAAGAAGAAGAAGAAGAAGAAGAAGAAGAAGAAGAAGAAGAAGAAGAAGAAGAAGAAGAAGAAGAAGAAGAAGAAGAAGAAGAAGAAGAAGAAGAAGAAGAAGAAGAAGAAGAAGAAGAAGAAGAAGAAGAAGAAGAAGAAGAAGAAGAAGAAGAAGAAGAAGAAGAAGAAGAAGAAGAAGAAGAAGAAGAAGAAGAAGAAGAAGTACAATTTCTAAACACACATATAAATATACAAACATATATATATACAATGTATAAACAAACATATATATATATACAATGTATAAACAAACATATAAATATACAAACATATATATATATACAATGTATAAACAAACATATATATATATACAATGTATAAACAAACATATAAATATACAAACATATATATATATATACAATGTATAAACAAACATATAAATATACAAACATATATATATACAATATATAAAAAAACATATAAATATACAAAAATATATATATAGAATGTATAAAAAAACATATAAATATACAAAAATATATATATATACAATGTATAAACAAACATATAAATATACAAACATATATATATACAATGTATAAACAAACATATAAATATACAAACATATATATATATACAATGTATAAACAAACATATAAATATACAAACATATATATATACAATGTATAAACAAACATATAAATATACAAACATATATATATACAATGTATAAACAAACATATAAATATACAAACATATATATATATACAATGTATAAACAAACATATAAATATACAAACATATATATATACAATGTATAAACAAACATATAAATATACAAACATATATATATACAATGTATAAACAAACATATAAATATACAAACATATATATATATACAATGTATAAACAAACATATAAATATACAAACATATATATATACAATGTATAAACAAACATATAAATATACAAACATATATATATATACAATGTATAAACAAACATATAAATATACAAACATATATATATACAATGTATAAACAAACATATAAATATACAAACATATATATATACAATGTATAAACAAACATATAAATATACAAACATATATATATACAATGTATAAACAAATATATAAATATACAAACATATATATATACAATGTATAAACAAACATATAAATATACAAACATATATATATAGAATGTATAAACAAACATAGAAATATACATACATAGATAGATACAATGTCTAAACAAACATATAAATATACATACATATATTCAATGTATAAACAAACATACAATCTCTAAACACACATATAAATATACATACATATATACAATGTCTAAACAAACATAAGTATACATACATATATACAATGTCAAAACAAACATATAAGTATACATACATATATACAATGTATAAACAAACATATAAATATACATATATACAATGTCAAAACACACATATAAATATACATACATATATACAATGTATAAACAAACATATAAATATACATACAATGTCTAAACACACATATAAACAAACATATAAATATACATACATACAATGTCAAAACACATATAAATATACATACATATATACAATGTATAAACAAACATATAAATATAGATACATACAATGTCAAAACAAACATATAAATATACATACATATATACAATGTATAAACAAACATATAAATATACATACATACAATGTCAAAACACACATATATATATACAATGTATAAACAAACATATAAATATACATACATACAATGTCAAAACACACATATAAATATACATACATATATACAATGTATAAACAAACAAATAAATATGCATACATACAATGTCGAAACAAACATATAAATATACATACATATATACAATGTATAAACAAACATATAAATATACATACATCTCTACAACGTCTAAATAAACATTAATATACAAACATATATACAATTTCTAAACAAACATATAAATATATATATATATATATATATATATATATATATATATATATATATATATATATAATGTGACAACAAACATGTAACTATACATACATATATACAATGTATAAACAAACATATAAATATGCATACATCTCTACAACGTCTAAATAAACATTAATATACAAACATATATACAATTTCTAAACAAACATATAAATATATATATATATATATATATATATATATATATATATATATATATATATATATATATATATATATATATATATATACAATGTGACAACAAACATGTAACTATACATACATATATACAATGTATAAACAAACATATAAATATATATATATATATATATATATATATATATATATATATATATATATATATATATATATATATATATACACATATATACGTACAATGTATAAACAAACATCTAAATATACATACATCTCCACAATGTGACGACAAGCAAAAAAAAAAAAAAAAGTGATGATTCTTGTTGCATTGTATTTACCGTCACATTGTACTTGTTAATCGTCATGACATTGTATGTGTGCTCCTTTGTTTATTGTTACAATGCATTTGTTCCATTATAACAAACGTATTCAAAAAGAAAAAGTTTTGTCAGCAAAGGCACAGACGCAGCAATATAATGCAAACACTTGTTCGTTTTTGTGTGGAGTCCTGGAACTGCGGTGGTTACACAACTCGTTTCACTTACGATTGACACAACGTGCACTGTACACGTCACGAATCCCTCCCTGCACAAGATGCTCTGTTTGGGCGAACACTGCACCTTCGATCCCGACACACTCGGCACGCTGATCGAGGCGAGTGGACCTCGAGAGTGAACAATAATTATTTAAAAGCCGCAGCTCAGGACTTCCCGGAGGTCTCCTCGCTGAGAGTCTCCCCATTTAACCCCATCCGCCACCCCCACCTCGCTCCCCCCCCCCACGTCCTCAATAAAATATATTTTGCAGGATCCAGACGATACCAACTCGAACAGGGGGGAGTGAAACAGACTCCAGGAATAACTGCACGGAGAGAGTGAACGTAATTCCATGCACTCTACCCCAGGTCCCGCAGAGTGGTTCGATCCGTGTGTTTCGCAATGGAAGCGATCATCGCTGGAGAAACTTTGGGAAACTCGATTCGCTCGATCTTCAAGGGTCTTCCGATGTTTTCACACATTCGGCTCCACGATGCGCCCACTATCTCGGCGCACCTACGTCATGAGGCTACCTACGTCATTCTTTGTTCGTTTTTACAAACGATATCATCCAGTGTTTACGTCATCGCAGCAGCAGGTGGTTAAAATGAGCGTGGTTGTGGTTTGTGGTGTTTAATGGGTCCGTTCGAGCGCGAGTTCCCATCGGCTTGCCGTGGACCCAGGCCGGTCTACACGCCGGTACGATTGTAGTCGTCCGGGTACACCGGATACTTGGAACCCCCGAGGTTACCCCGCACGGTTTGAACTCTCACCGCACGGTAACGGTGTACGGAACCACGTGCTGTCCGATCACGTGTACAACCTGGACAAACACACCTCACTCTCACTCACTAACACACTCACACACTCACACACTCACACACTCACAGTTACCGAAATCCTCAATCAAGCGTTTCTCGCAGCACATCGATGGCACAGCAGTTCCCTCCAAACTGATGCAACCAGCAGCAAGGTGTTACACAGGTGAGGCGCACTATTGATAGCAAGGTGTTACACAGGTGAGGCGCACTATTGATAGCAAGGTGTTACACAGGTGAGGCGCACTATTGATAGCAAGGTGTTACACAGGTGAGGCGCACTATTGATAGCAAGGTGTTACACAGGTGAGGAGCACTATTGATAGCAAGGTGTTACACAGGTGAGGCGCACTATTGATAGCAAGGTGTTACACAGGTGAGGCGCACTATTGATAGCAAGGTGTTACACAGGTGAGGAGCACTATTGATAGCAAGGTGTTACACAGGTGAGGCGCACTATTGATAGCAAGGTGTTACACAGGTGAGGAGCACTATTGATAGCAAGGTGTTACACAGGTGAGGCGTACTATTGATAGCAAGGTGTTACACAGGTGAGGAGCACTATTGATAGCAAGGTGTTACACAGGTGAGGAGCACTATTGATAGCAAGGTGTTACACAGGTGAGGCGTACTATTGATAGCAAGGTGTTACACAGGTGAGGAGCACTATTGATAGCAAGGTGTTACACAGGTGAGGTGCACTATTGATAGCAAGGTGTTAAACAGGTGAGGAGCACGATTGATACCAAGGTGTTACACAGGTGAGGAGCACTATTGATAGCAAGGTGTTACACAGGTGAGGAGCACTATTGATAGCAAGGTGTTACACAGGTGAGGCGCACTATTGATAGCAAGGTGTTACACAGGTGAGGCGTACTATTGATAGCAAGGTGTTACACAGGTGAGGCGCACAGTTGATAGCAAGGTGTTACACAGGTGAGGGGCACTATTGATAGCAAGGTGTTACACAGGTGAGGCGCACTATTGAAGGTGAAAGAACGTCGGCATCCGGGGATCATGATGAATAAGTACGTGCGGGTGTGCGTGCTGAAGAGGGAATGAATAAGTACGTGCGGGTGTGCACGCTGAAGAGGGAATGAATAAGTCCGTGCGGGTGTGCGCGCTGAAGAGGGAATGAATAAGTCCGTGCGGGTGTGCGCGCTGAAGAGGGAATGAGTAAGTACGTGCGGGTGTGCGCGCTGAAGAGGGAATGAATAAGTACGTGCGGGTGTGCGTGCTGAAGAGGGAATTAATAAGTACGTGCGGGTGTGCACGCTGAAGAGGGAATGAATAAGTCCGTGCGGGTGTGCGCGCTGAAGAGGGAATGAATAAGTACGTGCGGGTGTGCGCGCTGAAGAGGGAATGAATAAGTACGTGCGGGTGTGCGCGCTGAAGAGGGAATGAATAAGTATTAAGGAATTAATAACTGCCCTGGGGAAAGGGTAAAACCGCCATGAGGCCAAGAAAGAACTCCATCACTTTTAAATGTCCAACATATCCAGAAACCACCACCGGGAAAGCTCACCTGGTAGGGCATAACTCCCCTCCCCAAGAGATCCCCCAACCCAAATGTATCCTGCGAGGGGATCGTTTCGCCACATCGTGATTTTAAAGAGATCCATATATCTACCATATCACGTCATTCCTCAAAACGACTTACACAAGAAATTGCAGAATCTTGCGGTTTGGTTCCTCTATAATTGGCTCATCGGGGTCGAGTTCTACCCACAGGATCCAACTCGAACACACAGAGAGAAAGAGTACACAGCACGCTCACGGCACACAGCACGCTCACGGCGCACAGCACGCTCACGGCACACAGCACGCTCACAGCGCACGGCGCACAGCACGCTCACGGCGCACAGCACGCTCACGGCACACAGCACGCTCACGGCACACAGCACGCTCACGGCACACAGCACGCTCACGGCGCACGTTTACGAAGCACGTTCAGTGCACACTCAGCCAGCAGTGAAATAGACCAACGGTGATGATGTATTTAAGGGGGCACGGATATATATATGTATATATATGTAAAGGATTATTTACACACACTTTGTACAATCCTTGGATATTGCGACAATTACTATTTTGCCTTTCTTGGGTTGATGCTTCCATTGTGCAGCTGGATCAAGTTTACACCGAGTAGCTGTCATGGACTCATGGTATACACACTACCAAGTTTACACCGAGTAGCTGTCATGGACTCATGGTATACACACTACCAAGTTTACACCGAGTAGCTGTCATGGACTCATGGTATACACACTACCAAGTTTACACCGAGTAGCTGTCATGGACTCATGGTATACACACTACCAAGTTTACACCGAGTAGCTGTCATGGACTCATGGTATACACACTACCAAGTTTACACCGAGTAGCTGTCATGGACTCATGGTATACACACTACCAAGTTTACACCGAGTAGCTGTCATGGACTCATGGTATACACACTACCAAGTATATCTAACACGGTCACAAGTTTCCCCCACGTTCTTGTGGGGTTGGCCGGGGGTAAAGATTGGCACAAGTCTTTCACGTTTGGCACGTTCCACTCTTTCACGTTTGGCAATTGGCACAATTGGCACGTTCCACTCAGGTTCGGGCAGTAATTCGTAATTTGTTCATGGTGCCGGTGATAGCTCACCGACTGTTCGCAAAGGACGCCGTAGGATTCCCAGTTTCACGTCCATCCGAGGGACTGCACACAAGTCTATGCATCACCGGGATGACAGTTTATGGATGGGTCGGGATTCGAACATAGGTTCGCAGCTTGTAGGGGAGTGTGTGTACCTCTCGGCTATCCTGCCTGGACCCCAAAAGGGATAGACCACAATGTGAACCGAAACACATATGAATCCCGACGCAGCTATAAACTGCCGTCCTGGACGGATGTTTCGCACGCCATCTATCAGGAGGATGAAAAGCCGGATAACCCGTCTGCCAGCACCGGTCACTGGGTGTGCGTTAAAAACCCGCGGTCTCCTTTACACAGAGTGTGCGAGCTATCGGCGACACCCTGAACAAATGATATAAATTCCCGCCATGGTCGTCTGCAGTCGAATGGAGGTCTGTCTGGTGGAAGTCTCGGGTCAAAAACGTAGTGGCAACACTACCGGTACTCGATGATAACAACACTACCGGTACTCGATGATAACAACACTACCGGTACTCGATGATAACAACACTACCGGTACTCGATGATAACAACACTACCGGTACTCGATGATAACAACACTACCGGTACTCGATGATAACAACACTACCGGTACTCGATGATAACAACACTACCGGTACTCGATGACAACAACACTACCGGTACTCGATGATAACAACACTACCGGTACTCGATGATAACAACACTACCGGTACTCGATGATAACACTACCGGTACTCGATGATAACAACACTACCGGTACTCGATGATAACAACACTACCGGTACTCGATGATAACAACACTACCGGTACTCGATGATAACAACACTACCGGTACTCGATGATAACAACACTACCCGTACTCGATGACAACACTACCCGTACTCGATGACAACAACACTACCGGTACTCGATGACAACAACACTACCGGTACTCGATGACAACAACACTACCGGTACTCGATGACAACAACACTACCGGTACTCGATAGCAACAACACTACCGGTACTCGATGATAACAACACTACCGGTACTCGATGATAACAACACTACCGGTACTCGATGATAACAACACTACCGGTACTCGATGATAACAACACTACCGGTACTCGATGATAACAACACTACCGGTACTCGATGATAACAACACTACCGGTACTCGATGACAGCACTACCCGTACTCGATGACAACAACACTACCGGTACTCGATGACAACAACACTACCGGTACTCGATGACAACAACACTACCGGTACTCGATGACAATAACACTACCGGTACTCGATGGCAACAACACTACCGGTACTCGATGATAACAACACTACCGGTACTCGATGATAACAACACTACCGGTACTCGATGATAACAACACCACTGGTACTCGATGATAACAACACTACCGGTACTCGATGACAACACCACCGGTACTCGATGACAACACCACCGGTACTCGATGACAACACCACCGGTACTCGATGACAACACCACCAGTACTCGATAACAACACCACCGGTACTCGATGACAACACCACCGGTACTCGATGACAACACCACCGGTACTCGATGACAACACCACCGGTACTCGATGACAACACTACCGGTACTCGATGACAACA